>NW_024737068.1:17234176-17489176 GCF_018991925.1 Homarus americanus
CTGAGCTGTGAATGGCGGCGTAAGCTACTGATTTTTTTTTAAATGATTCAGACACGACTTTAAATAATGACTCCACACCTGAAAAAAAAAAGAATGTTATTTAATTTTTTTTGTACGTCGTGTGCTGTTGGTCACTCAAATACAGATGGATTTAGTCAAGCAGAAAAATACACAGGAATTATTAGAAATGTTTGTGTTTTTATCTGACAGTGTGTGACAGTCGGTTTATTCTCCCCTCAGTCAGTCAGTCAGTCAGTCAGTCAGTCAGTCAAACAATTAAGTCAGTCAGTCAATCTAGCAATACGTCAGTAAATAATGCAGATTATATTACATTATTACCTTTGTGAAATATAAATACGATAAGTTGAAAAAAATATCAGTGTGATCTAAGGTAATATAGAGAAAAAAATATTACAGGAAATTATATTATTTACCTTAACGAAATAATATGATGTTGAGAAATATGTAAAAAAAATAAAAGATACAACTTTTCATAGGTATTTAATTATGAGTAAGACTGGTGTGATTATCAGTGACAAAATATTGGTATTAAAAAAAATAACTTTAATTGTCTTAGTAAACTGTAAAGAGTTGTTTGGACTCTGCAGGACTTAATAGTGAAATATGAGAAGGGGAAAAAACAATGGAAAATTATCCCAGCAACTCTCTCCTCCCCCCCTCCCACGCGTCCTCTACCATGCCACTCTCCCCCTCCTCCCCGCGCCCTCCACTGTCACTCCCCCCCCCCGTGCCCTCTACCATGCCACTCTCCCCCCTCCCCCACCACGCCTCTCCCCTCCTCCCCACCGCCTCTCCTCCACCACAGCCTCCACCCACACCTCTCCCCTCCTCCACCACCCTCTCCCCCACCTCCTCCCACCACGCCTCTCCACCCCCTCCCAAGAGAAGAAAATGAGAGAAAATGTGAAACAAAACAAATATGATAAACATTTTCTATGTTAGGCAAATATTTTATTGATATACTGTTTTTGTGTGTGTGTGTGTGTGTGTGTGTGTGTGTGTGTGTGTGTGTAGAGTGTGTGTACATATAGAATGGAAACTGCAGTGGCCTGTTGGCTATACTAGAGCAGTCCCATTTACACCCAACCCTATCGTGTAGATGTGTGGTGTGTGTGGTTCTGACAGTGTGTGTGTATGTGTGTGTGTGTGTGTGTGTGTGTGTGTGTGTGTGTGTGTGTGTGTGTGTGTGTGTGTGTGTGTGTGTGTGTGTAATAATAATAATAATAATTAACGGTTTATTGAAAAAGTTCTGCAGCCCGAAGGCTGAAAATATACATTGGACATAAATGACTCATTACATACATTGGTGGTTTAACAAAAGCCTTCATTAGAGAAAGGTAAAGGAACATACAGTGAACATACAGATTAATGTAGGCATTGAACAGCAAACACGTAGCGTAATAACTCCCTCCCAGATGGTGTTCGGAGGGACCTCACGCGGTGTAGTAACTCCCTCACAGTTGGTGTTATGAGGGACCTGGCGTGGTGTAGTAACTGCCTCACAGATGGTGTTATGAGGGACCTGACGTGGTGTAGTAACTCCCTCACAGATGGTGTTATGAGGGACCTGACGTGGTGTAGTAACTCCCTCACAGTTGGTGTTATGAGGGACCTGACGTGGTGTAGTAACTCCCACACAGATGGTGTTATGAGGGACCTGACGTGGTGTAGTAACTCCCTCACAGATGGTGTTATGAGGGACCTGACGTGGTGTAGTAACTTCCTCACAGATGGTGTTATGAGGGACCTGACGTGGTGTGGTGTAGTAGGGGACCTGACGTGGTGTAGTAATTCCCTCACAGATGGTGTTATAGAGGGACCTGACGTGTGTAGTAATTCCCACAGATGGTGTTATGAGGGACTGACGTGGTGTAGTAATTCCCCCACAGATGGTGTTATGAAGGGCCTGACGTGGTAATTGTGTGTGTGTGTGTGTGTGTGTGTGTGTGTGTGTGTGTGTGTGTGTGTGTGTGTGTAATAATAATAATAATAATAAACGGTTTATTATTAGAGTTGCAGCCGGTGGCTGAAAATATACAAACTTACATGTGATTTAGACATATGGATATACGTTCAATACATTTACAGGGCTGTACAGTACATAAATCAGGAGTTGTTTTTTATTTTAACAATAGATGGGATGGTGCTGTTCTTATATCTATCAGTGCGGGCTCTTATGGGCTGAATTTTGTTGTAGTGACGGACTGCGCGAGGTGGGCGGGGTACTGCCGGTGGCAGGAGGTGGCGATGACGAGGATGGTGCAGTAATCCACTGCCAAACCTTGCTCGTGCTTGGTGGTGGAGGTCACTGAGGGATAGCATTTCCAGGGTGGAGAGAGCGTTGTTGTAGCCGGAGTATTCTGCGCCGAGCATGATTCTGCAGGCCCTTTTCTGTACCTTCTCTAGCTGACGTTGTTGGGTGGAGTTGAGAGAAGACGACCAGGCTGATGACGCATACGTTAATTTGGGGAGAATAAAGGCGTTGTAGATGGTCCTCAGCTCTGGCGTGGGTGCCCCAAGTGACCTGAGTCGTTGTGTGTGTGTGTACTTAAGTACGTTGTATATGCAGGTATACGCTCTGTACATATCAACATAAAAATGACCATTAGTGTTATTCAGTGTTCAGGTTACGGTCTATACGAGTCTATACATATTTAATGCATTTTTCCACGATACATCAGCTGTTTTAAGTATTGACATGTTATACATTTCCTCCCGCTGGACTCCTGCATTTTGAATATTTTATTCACGCGAAAACAACTTGCTGGTAATGGCTTCCAGTGTTTAAATAAATATCATACACTGCATTATTTATTATATACATTTGACACTATATACATTATTCTCTATATATTATTCACTATATACACTATTTACAGTATACATTTAATAACAGCTGCGACATGTTTGTCATCATCGCCGAGGTAGTACAGTGAGGGTGTGTCTGGGTCTGGGTGTCTGTGTCTGGGTGTCTGGGTGTCTGTGTCTGGGTGTCTGTGTCTGGGTGTCTGGGTGTCTGTGTCTGGGTGTCTGTATCTGGGTGTCTGGGTGTCTGTCCCGGCGCAGTGATGTATTCATAAAGTGATCGTATTGAGACGCTCTCATCATAACTACTTCCTAGACAACATGAATAACGTCAGTAGTAATGTTTGACGGACTTGACATGACAGAATTTGGTTGACGGGCGAGGGAAGATATTTATTTGACGGATTTGGCAGAATTTGGTCGACGGGTGAGGGAGGGTATTTATTTGACAACATTTGACAGGTATTCTAACACAGTATTTACGTTCCTGGTGGAAAACATACAAGAGGTTTATTTAGGGTTTTTTTTATTTACCCATTATGTTTATTATTTATTTACTCTTAACTTTTGTGTTTGGTTAATGTTGAGGTGTAAGTAATATTGTTGGTGGATAGAACGACGGTATCACCTGAGGATTAGCCACTCCAAAACTAATCTAAACTAAACCCACTTAGCCTAGCCTAGTAAACTAACATAACCTAACCTAACGTAAACTAAACCAACTTAACCTAACCTAAACTAAACCAACTTAACCTTGCCTAAACTAAATCAACTTGACCTTACCTGAACTAAATCAACTTGACCTTACCTGAACTAAATCAACTTGACCTTACCTGAACTAAATCAACTTGACCTTACCTGAACTAACTTGACCTAACCTAAACTAAACCAACTTAACCTAACCTAAACTAAACCAACTTAACCTAACTTAAACTAAACCAACTTAACCTAACCTAAACTAAACCAACTTAGCTTAACCTAACCTAAACCAAACTAAACCAACTTAACCTAAACTAAACCAACTTAACCTAACCTAAACTAAACCAACTTCACCTAACTTAAATTAACCTAACCTAATCTAACCTAACTTAACCTTATCCATCCAGGTAGTATTAAGGTGTTTAATCATCAGGTGAAATAAGCTGCCTAATCTTCAGGTGATCCGAGCTTTCACCTGTGTACTAACTGAACTAATAAAAGATAAATCAAATTAGTATATAAATAAACTGATAAGTCCCATTCACCGGCACTGCACTGGATGGCTTTCACTTCCTCAACTGTATCGTTAGGTGAATAGGGAGGGTGGGTGTGTGTGTCTTGGGCGCGAACCAGAGGCGTCTTAGGACAGGAGGGGAGAGTTGTATCCAATCAGCCGACTCGTCCCCACCCCTTGCAAGTGAGTGAGTGAGTGAGTGGGTGGGTGAGTGATTGAGTGAGTGAGTGGGGCAATAGACAGGTAAGTGAGTCGATAATAAAGTAGTTCCAGGTAGAGTAAATTTTTGGTGTCATGTTAAGAGTTGTGTGACCCGGCAGTTGTCTCTGTGCTTACGTGTGTGTGTGCGTGCGCGTGCGTGCGTGCGTGCGTGCGTGTGTGTGTGTGTGTGTCAGTACTTCAGCAGCCGAGGTCTTCAGGCACGGTACATTAGGTTAGGTTAGAGTTGGGTTGGGTTGGGTTAAATCAAGTTAGGTCAGGCATGCACACACACACGTTAGATTAGCCAAGTCAGGTCACACACACACACACACACACACACACACACACACACACACACACACGTTGGGTGGGTTAGAGTTAGAATGGTCAGGGGACACACACACACACACACACACACACACACACACACACACACACACACACACACACACACACGTTGAATTAGGTTAGGTTAAGTCTCATGTCAGGGAAAGCACACACACACACACACACACACACACACACACACACACACACACACACACGTTAGATTAGGTTAGGTTAAGTCCAGGTCAGGGCACACACACACACACACACACACACACACACACACACACACACACACACACACACACACACACACACACACACACACACACACACACACGTTAGATTAGGTTAGAGTTAAGTCAGGTCCCGGGGACACACACACACACACACACACACACACACACACACACACACACACACACACACACGTTAGATTAGGTTAGGTTAAGTCAGGTCAGAAGCAACACACACACACACACACACACACACACACACACACACGTTAGATTAGGTTAGGTTAAGTCAGGTCAGGGGAGGCACACACACACACACACACGTTGGGTGGGTTAGGTTAAGTCAGGTCGGGGGAAGCAACACACACACACACACACACACACACACACACACACACACACACACACACACACACACACACACACACACACACACACTAGACTACTGTTAAAAGATTAAGAGGACACGTTTACGGCAGCCAAGGGAACTGTGTCAGTGTTGCTGTTTCATGGCCCTGCTCCCGGGTCAACTCTCCTCCTCTTCCTCCTGATATCTTCCTCCTATTCTTCCCTCTTCCTTCTTCCTCCTACTCCTTATTAACGCTGCTATCTTCCTCCTCTTTCCTTCTCTTTTTACTCTTGCTATCCTCCATTTCATCTCTTCTCCTTTCACTTCTCCAGTTCCTCTCTCTCTCTCTCCTAGTGTTGGTGACCCTGAGAGTAATGTCACGAGAGAGAGAGAGAGAGAGAGAGAGAGAGAGAGAGAGAGAGAGAGAGAGAGGGGGGTCACTTCGTCATGCTCAAACATAGTTCTCTCTTTCTCTCTGTCTCTGTTTTTTTATTACCATTTAGATTGGATCTCGGTCGCTCCCCCTTACCGCATGCGGGAGGCAATTCCATGTTTAAAGCAGTTCATTACGTTGTTATTTTTAGGGTCCTAAGGGAAGTAGAGGGGTAAGGGATGGTTTTAGGGAATACGTGATTGTCTGGGGGAAAAAAAAAGGGTTATTTTGAGGGGAAAGGGGATGCTTGGGTGTAGGTGTTGAGGAAGGGAGAAACGACGGGTTACTGGAGGGTAGGAGGTTGCTAGGGTGGTGGGGGTTTAGTTGAAGGGTTTATCTAAAGGTGGTGTTGCTAATGGAAGGGGGGTGGTGCGATAGGAAGGAGTGATGTAAGGGGAGGGGGTTGCGAGGGAAAGGGATGATGTAAGGGGAGTAGTAGGGGAGGGGAAGGAAGCAGTGAGGAGAAAGGGTGGTGGAAAGGGAAGGGAAGAGGGCTGCAAAGAGAAGGGGTGATGTAAGGGGAGGGGAGGAGGGCTGCAAGGGGAAGGGGTGGTGTAATGTAAGGGGGAGGGGGGCTGCAAGGGGAATGGGAGGAGTAGGGGAGGGGAGGGCAGGAAAGGGGAGGGTAGTGGTGGGGAGTGGCAGCATGTTATCAGTGATGGCTATCGAATCACAGCGTCAAGTGAAGTCTGGTGTTTGATGCATGAGGCTCAAGTGATATATGTTTGACGTGTAAATATATACCAGCGCTATTACCCTGCCCCAAATATGAAGCTCTCTATCCCTATATGACACAAACTACCTGTACATTCCAAACAGTTCAATTATTTACTACTCTCAGGTCAAGTCATTCGAGCCGGGTCGGTGTTCATCAGTTATGTAACTCTCTCTGTCCTTAGTTAAACATAAAGGTCACGTCTCTAATTCAAACATGTAGGATGGCCATATATATAACTCAAGGACAACAATGTATAGTTATTTAACACATAACTTAATACATAATTATATAGGTTTAACCATCACCATGACGACGGCCTGTAGCTGGGGTATTTGGGTATGGGGGGGGAGGGGGCAGGAGGAAAGGGCACTGTAGTTAGACGTCATCACAGGTCATGGGAAATTCAAGAACACAAAGAGAGAGAGAGAGAGAGAGAGAGAGAGAGAGAGAGAGAGATAGTGTGAGAAAGTGAGAGAGAGATTGTAGATAAAAGATAACTAGAAAGATAAGTTGATAAGGAGATCTTGATCTATATTTTTGTCACTTTTTCATTGCCAGCTTCCACACTTCTCTCTCCACACCATCACATCTGTTCCTCCACACCTGTCCCTCCACACCTGTCCCTCCACACCTGTCCCCCTACACCAACTGTCTCGCTTATCCTACACCTCCGTTCTCCCAGTGTCTTCCTTCTCCTGTTCCTCCTCCTCCTCCTCCTCCAATACTTGTGTTATTTAAGTAACAAGTGTTGTATATTGCCTCCCCCTCCCTCTTCCCCTCCCTTTCCCCCCCTTCCCTCCTGCGTAATATCATCTTCCTCCTCTTCCTGCTTACCTAATTCCATCACACCTTAGCTTCCTTTCCTTCCCATTATCTAACTCCTTCCTTCTCTCTAACCCTCCCTCCTCCCTCCCTCTCCCTCCCCTCCCTCCTCCCTCCCTTCAACAGACCTCTATCCATTCGCCCTCTTCAGCCTCTTCTTCGTCCCTCTAATTTAACCTTTTCCCTCCCCATCGCCCCTCACTTCATTCCCTCCCCTGTGCTACTTCACCCCCTACACGTTAATGAACCACTTCACCCTCCACTTTAATGGGCCACTTCACCTCTCCCCATCCCACTTCACCCCCTCCCCCCTCATCGCCACTCAACCCCTCCCCCTTACCTGTGCTACCTCACCCCTCCCCACTCCAGCACCACACCCTCCTCTACCTGTGCTACTCAACACCTCCCCTCACCTGTGCTACCTCAACCCCTCCCCTTACCTGTGCTACTTCAACCCATCCCCCTACCTGTGCTACCTCACCCCTCCCCCTTACCTGTGCTACGTCAACCCATCCCCCTTACTCTGCACTCACCCTCTCCCCCCTTACTCAAAGCACTTCAACCCATCCCCTTACCTGTGCTACTAACCCTCCCCTACCTGTGCTACCTCACCCTCCCATTACTCCTGCATTTCAACCCTCCTTACTCCTAAGCTTCAACCCTCCCTCTACCTGTGCATACTCCAACCCTCCCCTTCTGTGCTACCTGGACCCTCCTCTCACTTGTGCCAATTTCACCCTCCTCTACCTGTGCCACTTCACTTGCCTGGCCCCGTCAATCAATAATAATGAGCTATGGTGTGTGTTAATAGCTGTTGGCGTCGGGACACCTGTGAAAAAAAAAAAGATAATTTCATCTTCTGTGTGTGTGTGAGAGAGAGAGAGAGCATAACAACATAGAACAGTATGCGTCATCACTCACACACCTCGTCTCGTCACCACAACACAACGTCAGCCAGATGAGGTTAAACAACACACCGCGTCACCCCGTAGTCACTCCTCTTGTGTCCCTCATGTCTCAAGTTTTATCTCTTTGTACACATAAGTTCTCATCTGAGGCCTCCTCCTCCTTTCCTCCTCCTCCTCCTCCTCCTCCTCCTCCTCCTCCTCCTCCTCCTCCTCCTCCTTCTTCTTCTCTCCTCCTCCTCACCTCCCAAAGAAAAAATAAATGTTGTGATCTGCACGAGTACAGTAATGTTTTAGAATACTGAACCAGACTGACATTTGATCCCGGGAGTCAAGTTGCTTACGTCCTTGTTAGTTGAGCTTGGTTCACCTGGCCAAACTTAATTAACTCAATTTAACCTAACATTATGAAACCCCAAGCTTGACCCAACTCAACCCAACCTAAACCTAACCTAACCTAACCTAACCTAATTTAATTTTAACCTCCAACATTATGAAACCCCAAGCTAACCTAACCTAACCTAACCTAATTTTAACCCAACATTATGAAACCCCAGCAACCCAACCTAACCCAACCTAACCTAATCTAACCTAACCTAACCCAACCCAACATTTGAAACCCCAAGCTAACCCAACCTAACCCAACCAATTTAACCTAACATTATGAAACCCCAAGCCAACTCTAACCTAACCTAACCTAATCTAACCTAACTCAACCTAACCTAACATTTTGAAACCCCAAGCTAACCTAACCTAACCTAACCTAATTTAACCTAACATTACGAAACCCCAAGCTAACCTAACCTAACCTAACCTAACCTAACCTAACCTAATTTAACCTAACATTATGAAACCCCAAGCTTAACCTAACCTAACCTGTAATAGTTTTCTGCGGTAAAATAAGCTAAAGATTCAAATTCCTCAGCTAACCTAATTAAACCTAAACCTGACTTAAACCTAACCTAACCACACCACACCACTAGTAATTACGTGTAAAAATTATGAGACGACATGATCCCAATTTTAATAGGGAATGTTACATATTTCAGTCATGTAACAATAGATGATACAGTCACTCTTTTATTTTACCTAAACACACAACAAATATTATTTAGGCCCGGGTACATGTTCTCTTGGCCTTTATTTATTTATTTATTTATTTATTTATTTATTTATTTTAGCTATGTCTCACACCGTCAAGATCGTGAAATTAATTGACACGAGAGAGAGAGAGAGAGAGAGAGAGAGAGAGAGTAAATCATTATCCTGGAGGCAGACAAGGCCAGAGTCTGTGAGCTCTCTCCCTCTACCTCCCTTCCTCCCTCTCTCTACCTCCCTCTCTCTACCTCCCTCCCTCCCTCCCTCCCTCCACCTCCCTCCCTCACCTCCCTCCCTCCATATCCTCTCTCTCTACTTCCCTTCCTCCCTCCATATCTCTCTCTCTCTCTCCCTACCTCCTTCCTTCCTCCCCTCTCTCTCTCTCTCTCTCTACCTCCCTCCCTCCCTCCACCCTCCCTCCCTCCACCTCCCTCCCTCCCCCCTCCCTCCCTCCATATCTCTCTCTCTCTACTTCCCTTCCTCCCTCCATATCTCTCTCTCTCTCTACTTCCCTTCCTCCTCCTATCTCTCTACCTCCCTTCCTTTTTATCTCTCTCTACCCCCTTCTCCCTCCCCTACTCCTTCCCTACCCCTATTCCCCCCTCTCTCTCTCTCCTTCCTTAACGTAAATTCGGAACTCCTGTGGTCTCCTTCCCCGCTCTGATTTACATATTTATAAACCCCAGACACGACTGAGTTTTAAGAGTCGCGTAAAGCCCCATTAAGGCCCCCGACTGGCTTTTTTTTTATTAATGGTGGAAGTAACATGGTGGCTTGGTGGCTTTGGAGTCCGCAAATCGTGTATTGGTGTGTGGTGGGGTGTGGTAGGATGGAGTGGTGTTGTGTGGTAGGATGGGGTGGTGTGGTAGGATAGTGTGGTGTTGTTTGGAAGGATAAGGTGGGGGTGCAGTGTGGTGGGGTGGGTTATGGTGTGGTAGAGTGTGGTCCTGTGTGGTGTGGTAGTGTGTGGTGTGGTATAGTGCGGTGTTCTGTGGTGGAGTGTAATGGGAATGGCAAGTATCATTTCGTGGCGGGATGGGGGGGTCGTGGTTACTGTAGGTAGTTGCTGTGATAATGGGGGTGGCAGGTCTGGTCTTATTGTGGTACACTATGGTGCTTTACCACTCTTGATGACCTGGCTACGTTGTGTTGCTGTATTGAACCGTGCTGTGTTGTGCTATACTGAACCTTGCTGTGCTGTGCTGTGCTATGCTATACTGAATCGTGCTGTGCTATACTGAACCTTGCTGTGCTGTGCTATACTGAACCATGCTATGATGTGCTTTACTGAACCTTGCTGTGTTGTGCTTTACTGATCCTTGCTGTACTGTGCTATACTGAACCATACTGTGCTGTGCTTTACTGAACCCTGCTATGCTGTGCTTCATTGTCTTCTGCTCTTCTCTCTGTGTCCACTTTACCTTTCTACGCTGCTGTTCTATCAGGTGCTGTTCTTTGCTGTGTCATACTGTACTGTGTCGTGCTGTGCTGTCATATTGTACTGTGCCATACCATGCTGTACTGTGCCATGCTGTGCTGCCAAACTGTACTGTGCCGTGCTGTCCTGTGCTATACTGTGCCGTGCTGTCCTGTGCTATACTGTGCCATGCTGTGCCGGGGTAGGTAGTGTTAGTTACCAGAGGGCCCCGGTAATGAAACACAAACACCTTCTGGACCAGCAGCCCCACCTTGAGGGTACTCTTGGTCCAGTCTTCACGGGGTCCTGAACTCCCCTGACTGGTTGGCTGGATGGATGAATGGCTAGTTGGTTGGGTTGGCTGGCTGGCTCGCTGGCTGTCTATAAAAAAATAGTTGGTTGGCTGACTGACTGGCTAGTTGGTTGGATGGTTGGTTGGTTGCCTTTAAGAATTTATCAGGCATGGAAAAATCATCCACACTTTTATGGGGAAGGATTTTGTGTGAGAGAGATTACGTATTATACCGTGTTCAATGTTATCAGGCATTATCTTTATTACACCATGGCCAAACTCTCTCTCTCTCTCTCTCTCTCTCTCTCTCTCTCTCTCTCTCTCTCTCTCTCTCTCTCTCTCTCTCTCTCTCGTGGCAGCCCGTGTTAATCAATCACCAGACCACGTTATGTTGATTACAATTACAAATTAAACAATCGACCACAAATTACGAATCATTACAGCCACCAACCAGACACCAGACTGTATATATTGAGCAATTAATTACTACTACGATCCAAATAGTGGAAGCTATTGATTATCACTTCATGGTCCCCTAGAATGTAAATAGTTGAGTTAGAATGACTATTTACTCTACAAAATAATTAATCAGGTAATATGACAATTTGTTGACCATATAAAGTAATTACTCAAGGTATAATTACTGTTAGTTACCCCTACAAAGTAAATAGGCCGAGTGGAGCATGAATTAGTGGTGCGTCAGGTATGATTGTCCTGCCACACCTGTGATGACTGTCCCGCCACACCTGTGATGACTGTCCTGCCACACCTGTGATGACTGTCCTGCCACATCTGTGATGACTGTCCTGCCACACCTGTGATGACTGTCCTGCCACACCTGTGATGACTGTCCCGCCACACCTGTGATGACTGTCCTGCCACACCTGTGATGACTGTCCTGCCACACCTGTGATGACTGTCCCGCCACACCTGTGATGACTGTCCCGCCACACCTGTGATGACTGTCTTGCCACATCTGTGATGACTGTCCTGCCACACCTGTGATGACTGTCCTGCCACATCTGTGATGACTGTCCTGCCACACCCGTGATGACTGTCCTACCACACCTGTGATGACTGTCCTGCCACACCTGTGATGACTGTCCTGCCACACCTGTAATGACTGTCCTGCCACACCTGTGATGACTGTCCTGCCACATCTGTGATGACTGTCCTGCCACACCTGTGATGACTGTCCTGCCACATCTGTGATGACTGTCCCGCCACACCTGTGATGACTGTCCTGCCACACCTGTGATGACTCTCCTGCACACCTGTGATGACTGTCCCGCCACACCTGTGATGACTGTCCCGCCACACCTGTGATGACTGTCCTGCCACATCTGTGATGACTGTCCTGCCACACCTGTGATTACTGTCCTGCCACACCTGTGATGACTGTCCTGCCACACCTGTGATGACTGTCCTGCCACACCTGTGATGACTGTCCTGCCACACCTGTGATGACTGTCCTGCCACACCTGTGATGACTGTCCTGCCACACCTGTGATGACTGTCCTGCCACACCTGCTGATGACTGTCCTGCCACACCTGCTAATGACTGTCCTCCACACCTGTGTGTGTCCTGCCACACCTGTAATGACTGTCCTGCCACATCTGTGATGACTGTCCTGCCACATCTGTAATGACTGTCCTGCCACCTGTGATGACTGTCCTGCCACACCTGTAATGACTGTCCTGCCACACCCCTGATGACTGTCCCGCCACACCTGTGATGACTGTCCTGCCACACCTGTGATGACTGTCTTGCCACATCTGTGATGACTGTCCTGCCACACCTGTGATGACTGTCCTGCCACACCTGTGATGACTGTCCTGCCACACCTGTGATGACTGTCCTGCCACATCTGTGGACTGTCCTGCCACACCTGTAATGACTGTCTGCCACACCTGTAATGACTGTCCCGCCACACCTGTGATGACTGTCCTGCCACACCTGAAATGAGTTACCTAAGCGGCACTGCACTTGCACCTGTGTTATGACTCGGTCACCTCCCCTCCCTTACCTGCACCGACACACACTCTTTCTCTCCAAGGATTACCAGCTGTTCTTATCCTACAGCTGACAGCTGGTGTAGTTAGTAGTAGTTAACTTAGGTATGATATTAATTATATGTACTGTGACCTTCCTTCTCTTCTTCAGCCGCTTACTCCTCTTCCTCGTTACCTCCTCCTCTGTGCCGCTCCCCACCCCAGCTTCCCTTGGTCCAGCTGTAGGGTACCTCTCCCAGTACTGCAGGTGTGCAGGGAGTCAGGCCAGGTGCGAGGCAGGTTATTTGGCCTTCATAAATTAGGCAGGTGAGGCGGGAAATAAGAAGCGGGCTGGCTTTTATTAGGTGATAAAGGGAGAGATAACTTTACCAGTGATTAGCGCCTTCATCTCTCTCTATTTCACACCGCCACCCGAGGAATACATTACCCTCCCTCCCTCCCTCCCTCCCGTCTCGGCCTCCTTCCCTCTCTCACCCCTCCCCTTCCCCTTCCTTCCTTCTTATTTTCTTCCCTCACTCTCATCCACACACACACATACACTCTTATTCATTCCTCTTTCTTTTCCTCCCTCCCTTCCTCTCTCCCACCTTCCCTTCCACCCACACCCTCTCATTTATTCCTATTTTTTCTTCCCTCCCTCTCTTCTCCCACCGTCCCTCCACACACAGATTTAGATTGCCCCCGAGGAGGCTAGTTTGTGGGCACCCCTTACATCCTGTGCAGGGTGGGCGCCCATCTGGGAAGCATGCGTAGTTCATGCTTGCCTTTATGACTCTTTCTCTTTCCTGCCTCCTTCCCTCCCTCTTTCCCACACACTCTCATTCATTTCACTTTCCTTTACCCCTCCTTCTCTCCTACACACACACTCATTCATTTCTCTTTTCTTCCCTCCTCCCTCCTCCCTCCCTCCCTCCCCTCCAATGTCCGCTGGATGTAAATCATGATTTTTTTGTACTCGCTTTCCCTTTTCTTTTTTTCTAATGTTAATTTTTTATACCTTGACTCATTTTCGTTTTACTTTTTTTTTAATTTTAATGAGAATTTTGCTTTTAATTTTTATTTTTAGAATATTATTTTGTTTTTACTTTTTTATCTATTTTTTTTTATTTCAGTCTTTTAGTGTTTGTAAATTATATGTTTTCATAATTTTTTTACATATTTTTTTTTTCTTGTTTTTCTTGTGGATAACTTATATTTTTTTTATTTCATATCTTTCTTTTTTTATTCATCTTCTACTCCATATTTATATATTTTATCAGTCTGTATATTGCTTATAGATTATTATTACTATTAGGGGTTAATTTGTATCTGTTACTTCTATTAATTACTCTCATAAACCTTCAAATTTTAATCAGTGTTTCAGACTAATTACCTGTACTATTAACAACAGATCACCTGAACACTCTTGGCCAGGTGATGTTATTCGGTAGTAAATGGATATACCTGAGTTTTAGTTCACACTGCCTGTATGCAGTATGAGCTGGGCTGTGGCTCACATGGGCTGTGGTGATGTAGGTTGGGTGGTGGTAGTGTTGTTTTTATTGATAGTATTGTTATTGTTATTCTTCTTATTATTATCATTATCATATTATTATTATTGTTTTTATTGTTGTTATTGGTATTATCATATTACTGTTGTTATTGTTGTTATTAGTCTTTTTACTTCACTTTTATTTACTTCATCATTCACAAGTTATTATTAAACACCATTAACTATCATCAAGAGGCCGCCGTATAAGGTTTCACCATCACGTTATTCTGGTGGTGCAGGAATTTAAGGACTGGAACTTGTGAGTTAAAGCCATTTAGATGTATTGTGTTTCACCGCAGCAAAATGGATAAAGCAAAGGGGAGAATGGTGTTAGGACAGTCGTGTGTGAGGGTGTTGGGTGGTGTGAGGGTGGTGTGAGGTGTTGGTGGTGTGTGGGGTGGTGTTGGGGTGAGGTGTTAGGTGGTGTGAGGGTGTTGGGTGGTGTGAGGTGTTGGGTGGTGTGAGGGTGTTGGGTGGTGTGAGGGTGTTGGGTGGTGTGAGGTGGGTGGTGTGAGGGTGTTGGGTGGTGTGGGGTGTTGGGTGGTGTGGGTGTTGGGTGGTGGGGGTGTTGGGTGGTGGGGTGTTGGGGGTGTGGGGTGTTGGGTGGGGGGGTGTTGGGTGGTGTGGAGGGTGTTGGGTGGTGTGAGGGTGTTGGGTGGTGTGAGGGTGTTGGGTGGTGGAGTGTTGGGTGGTGTGAGGGTGTTGGGTGGTGTGAGGGGTGTTGGGTGGTGTGAGGGTGTTGGGTGGTGTGAGGGTGAGACAGGGTGTTGGGTGGGGAGTGTGTGGAGGGTGTTGGGTGGGGAGGGTGTGAGTGGGGTGGGAGTGTAAGAGTAAGGGAGTGATGAGGGTGAGTATTGGATGATGGTGAGTGAGGAGTGGTGAGAGAGGTGAGAGAGAAGAGTGGGTGAGTGAGTGAGCAGTGTTGATTGGGAAATATGAGGGCGAATGTGGTGATGGTAGGGTGGGGGTGTCAGAGGAGGTGAAGGTTGGATGGAGGCAGAGTGGGGTCAGTGTGAGAGAGAGGTAGAGAGTGAGACCAGTGTGAGGAAGAGAAATGTAGAGAGTGAAGAGGCCAGTGTGAGGGGAAAGTGAGAGAGTATCTGTTAGCCAAAAATCGCATGACAAAGCGAGTAAATAGTGTGAGGGAGAGTGAATGAAGGTATTTCCTGTGAACCTGGGAGAGAGAGTGTGTGTGTGTGTGTGTGTGTGTGTGTGTGTGTGTGTGTGTGTGTGTGTGTGTGTGTGTGTGTGTGTGTGTGTGTGTGTGTGTGTGTGTGTGTGTGTGCGTGGTGTGTGTGTGTGTGTGTGTGTGTGTGTGTGTGTGTGTGTGGATTGACGGACAGACAAACATACAGGTAGACAGGCAGGCAGACAGACAAAGACAGAAACATACAGACGAATAACATGTTTAGGACGTGTTTAGACTCGGACAGGATTTGTATATCAATGTAAATCAGACACCTACATAAACATTCATTGACAGACAGACAACAGGCGGATGAGGCTGACACAGACACAACGAGACGAACGAGACAGACAACAGACGGAAGGACGGTCGCTATATTAGTCGTGTGGGGAAACGTTTTGAGGGAATTTTCCGTCTCAGGTGAAATAATTTATCCAAGAGCTGGCGGTGGTGGCGAGGGCTGGGTCATAAACACTGCTCCGGGTGAGTCAATAATTTAAACGGGTTAAAGGATTTCCCAGGTAAGGACAGGTGGATCATCTTGACGTGTTTAGGGGAGGAGTTGGTGGTGAGGAGGAGGAGGAGGAGGTGAAAATGAAGGTGGTGGTAAGGAAGAGGGAGGAGGAGGAGGAGAAGTAAAAAAAAGAGGAGGAGGAGGTGAAAATGAAGGTGGTGGTAATGAGGAGAAGGAAGAGGAAGAGGAGGAAAAAGAAGCGGTGTGAGATGATTCGTCCTTAAGGTGAGTTGTGTGTGTGTGTGTGTGTGTGTGTGTGTGTGTGTGTGTGTGTGTGTGATAATAATAAACGGTTTATTAATAGAGTTGCAGCCGGTAGCTGAAAATATACAAACTTACATGTAATTTAGACATAATGATATGAGTTCAATACATTTACAGGGCTGTACAGTACATAAATCAGGAGTTGTTTATTATTTTAACAATAGATGGGATGGTGCTATTTGGTGGTTGAGTGGATACCAAACTCACCTCCCTTCCTGAGGGGGCTTTTTCGCGCTCAGTTGAATATGAATATCTATCAGTGCGGGCTCTTATGGGCTGAATTTTGTTGTAGTGGAGGACTGCTCCAGGTGGGCAGGGGACTGCCTGTGGCAGGAGGCGGCGATGACGAGGATGGTGCAATAGTCCACTGCCAAACCTTGCTAGTGCTTGGTGGTGGAGGTCACTGAGGGATAGCATTTCCAGGGTGGAAGAGCGTTGGTAGCTGGAGTAGTCAGCGCCGAGCATGATGTGGAGGCGAGGCAGGTAGATGGTGTGGAGGGGTGTGGGGAGGAAAGGTGTGGAAGCGAGGCAGGTATGGATGGTGTGGAAGCACAGCAGGCATGGAAGGTATGGCAGTCAGTAATATGGATGGTGTGGAGGCGAGGCAGGTATGGATGGTGTGGAGCGAGGCAGGTATGGGTGGTGTAGGCGAGGCAGATATGGATGCAGACAGGTATGGAAGGTGTAGAGGCGAGTCAGGTTTGGATGGTGTGGAGGCGAGTCAGGTATGGAAGGTGTGGAGGCGAGGCGAGTCAGATATGGATGGTGTGGAGGCGAGGAAGGTGTGGAAGCGAGGCTGGTGTGGAGGTGAGGCAGGTATGGATGGTGTGGAGGAGGCGCGGCAGGCATGGAAGGTGTGGAGGCGAGTCAGATATGGATGGTGTGGAGGCAGGCAGGTATGGATGGTGTGGGCGAGTCAGATATAGATGGTGTGGAGGCGAGGCGGGTATGGATGGTGGTGGATGTGTGAGGCAGGTATGTGGCGTGGTGGGAGGCGAGGCAGGCATGGAAGGTGGATTGGCGCGGCAGGCATGGAAGGTGTGGAGGCGAGCCAGATATGGAAGGTGTGGAGGCGCGGCAGGTATGGATGGTGTGGAGGCTCGACAGGTATGGATGGTGTGGAGGCTCGACAGGTATGGAAGGTGTGGAGGAGCGGCTCCCTTAAATTACTAGTGGTGGTCCCGCTGCCTACATCTGATTATGGGTCGTTAGTCACGCTAGTCACCTGGTAATCCATCCTCCCCTCACCCTCCTGTCCCCTTCACCCCCCTGTCCCCCTCACCCTCCTGTCCCCCTCACCCTTATCCCCTCACCATCACCCCCATTTACCCCTCAGCGCCCCCTTCAATCCTATGTAATAATCGTAATAATACATTAATAATAGCACACACACACACACACACACACACACACACACACACACAATAGCAGTGTACATGGGACAGATGGAACTAATAATACCTTCAATGACAATATTTATGACACTATGCCAGCTGTCTTCATGCAGGTAGACTCTTTCCCTGGCTTAGACTACTGTATTGTGTTGTATTATTTAGCCTAGACTACTGGATTGTATTGTGTTGTATTATTTAGCCTAGACTACTGGATTGTATTACCTACGAATCGACCGTAGTAAGGGTTGTGAAGGGGGGGTGTAGAAGGGGGAAGGGAGGGTAGAAGGGGGAGGGGGGGGAAGAAGGGGAGAGGGGCATGAATCAATATGGATCTGTCTAGGTAGAGAAAAAAGAAAATAATGAGAAAAAAAAAATAAGAGGTGGTGTTGGTGATGAGGCCCCAGGCGGCTGACTCTCTCTCTCTTCTTCTTGTGTTTTATATATATTTTTTCAATATCTTTTTTTTGTGTTTGTCCAACCCCACCTCCCCTTCCTCCTCCCCCTTCCCCCTCCCCTTCCTCCCCCTTCCCTTCCTCCCTTCCCAATCATTTCCTCTTCCGCCGACGCGTCAATCACTCTTCGCCTCTATCCTCCTTCTCTTTCTTTTCCTCCTTCTTCCTCTTTCAGATTTCAACGTATTTATTCTTACTAAGATGTGTATATTATCAGCATTTTATCTCCCCCCTCCTTCCTTCTATTGCTTCCTTCTCTGTTTTCCATCTTCTTGTGATTTCTCATATTTTAGATTTTTTTTATAAAGTCTTCTTCCTCTCTCCCTCCCTCACCACCTCCCTCCTTCCCATCCCGCACTGAGCCGAGTTTCAGAAGCATTTACTGTTTCCCTCCTCCCTTCCCTCCCCTCTCTCCCACCCTCCTTTCCTTAATCCAGTCCTCCCTCCGTTCACCTTTCCCTCCCTCCTTCCAGTTGCTCTCACATCCTCCCTCCCCCTTCTTCATTCCCACTCTCCTTTCGCCCTCCCGCCTTTACTCCTACCCTCCCTCCCCCCTCCCTCCCTCACTAAAGAGAATCTCGGGAGCTCTTACCGTCTCCCCCCTCCTCTTACCGTCTGCCCTCCCCCCTTTTTTTCCTGCCCTCCCCTCCCTCACTTCATCAAAGTGACTCTCCTGCTGAGCCTTCGTCTCCCCCCCTCAGCACTCCTAGTAGGTGTCTTGGAACTCTTACCAGCTCCCCCCTCCCTCCTTCCTCCTTCTCTCCTTCCCCTCAGCACTGCCAGCCCTCTCATGCCCCCCCTCCCTCGCCTCGCTAAGTAGTCTCTGCAGTATAAATAAGGATTCAATTGGTTTATCTTGACCAGGGGGGGACGGGGGGTGGAATGAAGAGGGGAAGGGGGCAGATAGATGCAGGGAAGGAGGGAGGGGGAATGGAAAGAGGGAAGGGGGATGGAAGGTGCTGGCGGATGACACAGTGTTGTTCTCTGGTAATTAATGTCTGCACTTGTCGTTGTTGGAGTGATGCTGCCTGATGTGTGGGTGTTGAGGGTGGGTGTTGAGGGTGGGTGAAGAGGGTGAGTGGGTGAGTGGGTGAAGTGGGTGGTGAGAAGTCAGGATGTAACAGTGGTGTAATGTGTATGTGAGGAGACGTGAGGTTTTAATGTGAGGGATTTGGGATTTTCATGAGGTATATGAGATGTGAGGACCAGGAGGGGGGGGAGGGGCACTCAAGCATGTGGAGGTTGTACCAAGGTTCCTTACGCAAATTTTTTTTTTTTACCCCAAAGATGAGATTTATCACTACGTATGACTGGCTTTATGTAACGCCCGAGAGCACAAAATGGCGTCGGAATATCATTAAGACTCTACCGTAGTGAAAATATTAAAGGAAGAGGCTTTGAGAGTTGTGAGTGATAGTGGTTCGCCCCCTCTCCTCTCCCCCAGTTGGGTCACGGTTCATAAAGCTTCGTACCAGGAAGGTTTTTTTTTTTTTTTACGTAACTTAAGGTTGGAAAAAAAGATCTAAATATATCTTCAAAATTATACTGAGTTAACTTTATTATATACACTCACTTGGCACCAGACTTAAGGTTTTTCTAAGTGGTGTAAAGTGAACGTAATCTAATTAAGGTAGAGAGTTGGTATTATGTATTTATTGTTTCTTAGTTGTTTTTCGTGTTTTAGTTTAGAGTTTTATACATCCTAACATCATCACTCAAGTGGAAATATTCCTCCTGGGAAGCTTTGTGGACCAGGAGCCAGACGGAGGACTCTATTGTGCCCTACTGCTGTTGCCTCTCCCACCATCCATCCACTTCAACTTTCCTTCAGCTTCCCATCCATTACTCGAGGACCAGCTGTTCAAGGTCTTCAACTTCTTCGAGTGAACAACATGACTTCTTACTCAAGGCCACAGGGGATGGTGGGGTGGGGTGTGGTGGGGTGGGGTGGGGTGGGGTGGGTGTGGGGGTGGGTACTGCTGCTAGACAAACACCTTCACTGGCCGAGATAATTAACGTCAGAACTCATATTTGTTTTGGTTTTTGAGACCAAGTCGATACTGAGTTAGATTCTTCATTTAGGTGAATTAATACAAGTACCAGTTGAGTGACGTTGTTAATTAATCTTTGTGTAATCATTTTCAGGTGTTGTCTAGGCCTATATATTAAAATACATAGGTCTAAATATAAAAATTGTAGGAATCTCGTGTGAACCTTATGAAAATCAGTATACAGATGCTAAAACAACTATCTGTGCATACTTTCTGGGAAACAATATGAGACCATGGATAATAAATTTGGGTATATGAGGGCTGTCACTAGTCACACGTAATATTTCGGAGCTATCGACCTCCACCTGCACAGATAGTTGTTTTAGCGACTGTATCTTGACTGTTCTTGACTAGGTTCACTGGACCGGTTTATTCTATAAGTAATTAGGAAAGTAATATTTTTATAATTACTTGGAGTCATTCTGGGAAGTTTAGTTAATTTATTTTTTATTTTGTTAGATGGAAATTGTTGTGGGTTTGTTTGTGTTTGTTTAATTTTATTGAGCATTAAACCCGTGTTGCATATATTTAACTATTTTTTTAAGCAAGTCTCCTTGGGATCATGTGAAGATTGGACACCCCAGCTGATTTCGCCTGATAATTAAGCACCCAAGCGCAAACCTAACCTAACCTAACCTAACCTAACCTAACCTAACCTAAAGTAAACCTAACTTAACCCCCAAGGTAACGTTCGGGTATATAATCATCTGGTGAAATAATTTGGGGGGTTAATCTTCAGTTGATCCCTCTTATGAATTAAACGGTGTCGGAACTAATCCATATCATCACAGCCCCTCCCCCTTCTCTCCTCCCCCCTCCTCCCCTTCCCTCTCCTCCCCCTCCCTCTCCCCTCCTCCCCTTCCTATCCCCCTCCTCTCCTTCCCTCTCCCCTCCTCCTCCTCCTCCTCCTCACCTTCCCCACTTACCCCCTCCCCCCCCTCCCCCCTCCCTCCCCTCCCCCTCCCTCAATATTGCCATGAATCACACAACGTCGGTGATGTCGTATTGTCGGCTACGATAGCATAATGGTAGTGTGATTAATTCAAGGTCTCCGGTTCGATCCCCAGGCGGTAGGAAATGTTAGGCTGGTGTGATAAAAGCTGACAGAGTAATAGAGTGTGAGGCTGACTGATGACCCGTCCACGATGGATATGCAAAACGCGAAGAGCAACAGTGTGGTGGATCAAAGGCTGAGGAGGATGGTAGGAGGACCAGGAGGGGGAGAGAGAGAGAGATAGAGAGGAGGAGAAAGAGGAAATACCAAGGGGGAAGAAGTACCAATGTCTTCCTCTTTTGTTTCTTCTTGAGGTAAACTCACGGTAGAGTTGGTAAACATCGAGAAGTTGTAATTTATGGTTGGTTTACAAGGGTATACTTCACTCAGGTAGATGCTAGTGGTGGGTGCAGTAATTAAGAGGGTGAGATTGCTTCACCTGAGAGAAAACACGAGGAAGGGATATTTTTCTCTCAGTGCGGGGGAGTGTTTTTCAGGGGTAAAATGTGGAGGTGTTGATACCCTTCCCCCCTCCTCTTCTCCCTCCTCCTCCTCTTCCCCTTCCCCCTCCTCCTCCTCTTCCCCCTTCCCTCCTCCCTCCTCGTGAACATGCGGTAGCGGCTGTGTGGTGAAGGAGGAGGAGAGAACTGGGCTACTCCTCCTACGAAGACCAAGTGATTGATGCTGGGATAGCGTGCTGGACTGTTGTACGGCCATACTACCTGCCAGGCTCCCTCTTACTGACCAAACCCAACCCACCCCAGAAGCTCCTCCCTGTGCGCGCCTCACCACCTTCCCTCAGAGGCCAACACGGACGTCAAACCTGATTATATTTTGTCTGTCTGTCTGTTGGCTGTATTGGATAACAAACCCTGGCGGTGCTGGTACAGGTGTTTTGATGTATGGTATAGGTGTTTTGAGGTATGGTACAGGTGTTTTGAGGTATGGTACGGGTGTTTTGAGGTATGGTACAGGTGTTTTGAGGTATGGTGCAGGTGTTTTGAGGTATGGTACGGGTGTTTTGAGGTATGGTACAGGTGTTTTGAGGTATGGTACAGGTGTTTTGAGGTATGGTATAGGTGTTTTGAGGTATGGTACAGGTGTTTTGAGGTATGATACAGGTGTTTTGAGGTATGGTACAGGTGTTTTGGGGTATCTTAAAGTGTAGTACCAGTCTCGCCGTGCCGCCCATCATAGGCAGTCAACATGTGTGGTGGCTGACGTCCTGGGTCCTGCCGCCTGCTGACGATAGAGGAGCGGGATTATGGCTGTTATACTAGATGAAGCAGACATATTGTTATACTAGATGAAGCAGACATATTGTTATACTAGATGAAGCAGACATATTGTTATACTAGATGAAGCAGACATATTGTTATACTCGATGAAGGAGACATATTGTTATACTAGATGAAGCAGACATATTGTTATACTAGATGAAGCAGACATATTGTTATACTAGATGAAGGAGACATATTGTTATACTAGATGAAGCAGACATATTGTTATACTAGATGAAGCAGACATATTGTTATACTCGATGAAGGAGACATATTGTTATACTAGATGAAGCAGACATATTGTTATACTAGATGAAGCAGACATATTGTTATACTAGATGAAGGAGACATATTGTTATACTAGATGAAGCAGACATATTGTTATACTCGATGAAGCAGACATATTGTTATACTAGATGAAGCAGACATATTGTTATAATAGATGAAGCAGACATTGATATACTCGATGAAGCAGACATATTGTTATACTAGATGAAGCAGACATATTGTTATACTAGATGAAGCAGACATATTGTTATACTCGATGAAGCAGACATATTGTTATACTAGATGAAGCAGACATATTGTTATACTAGATGAAGCAGACATTGTTATACTAGATGAAGCAGACATATTGTTATACTAGATGAAGCAGACATATTGTTATACTAGATAAAGCAGACATATTGTTATAATAGATGAAGCAGACATTGTTATACTAGATGAAGCAGACATTGTTATACTAGATGAAGCAGACATATTGTTATACTAGATGAAGCACATATTGTTATACTAGATGAAGCAGACATATTGTTATACTAGATGAAGCAGACATATTGTTATACTAGATAAAGCAGACATATTGTTATAATAGATGAAGCAGACATTGTTATACTAGATGAAGCAGACATTGTTATACTAGATGAAGCAGACATATTGTTATACTAGATGAAGCAGACATATTGTTATACTAGATGAAGCAGACATTGTTATACTAGATGAAGCAGACATATTGTTATACTAGATGAAGCAGACATTGTTATACCAGATGAAGCAGACATTGTTATACTAGATGAAGCAGACATATTGTTATACTAGATGAAGCAGACATATTGTTACTAGATGAAGCAGACATATTGTTATACTTGGCTGCCATTTTGAATTATGTGTTTTATTATTTTCAGTTAAATTATGCAGGATGACCACGAGTTAGCTGATTAAATACCGCAATGGTATGGGGGGGGGGGTAAATTAGGTCAGGTTAGGTTAGCGTTAGGGTGCTTAGTCATTAGGTGAAATTAACTTGGGTGTCTAATCTTCATGTGAAATAAGCTGGGGTGTCTAATCTTGTGAAATAAGCTGGGTGTCTAATCTTCATGTGAAATAAGCGGTGTCTAATCTTCATGAAATAAGCTGTTCTAATCATGTGAAATAAGCTGGGGTGTCTAATCTTTAGGTGATCCGATGATTCCTGTATCCAGTGTACAGCCCCCTCCCACAGCCTGTCAGCCACTGTATTGAGATATTCGTTGGCAGGCTTACATTCTCTCTCTCTCCCCTTGTATAGAATGAATTATGTATAAACCCCCTATAGAGAGAGAGAGAGAGAGAGAGAGAGAGAGAGAGGTTGTAGGTGATGGGATAGTGGTTGTGGTGGCAGGTCGTGGTAGTTGTGATGGTGTTAGTGGTAGTGGTGGTGGTGATGGAAGGGGTAGTGGTGGTGATTGTAGTGGTCGGTATTGGTCGTGGTGATTGTAGTGGTGGTAGAGGTAGGTAGTAGTTAGTGGTGGTAGTAATAGGTGATGGAGGAGTAGTGGTTAGTTTTTTAGTTTAACAAATTTATTGGCAGAGCTTGTAGTACAGTTTGCCTATTGTGAGTAATTCAGTCAGGTCTTGACACTGAGGGTGGTATCACCACACACAGGACAGAGGTTCATACACAAAGAAGGAAATACATCATATTCATTAGCAGTATATATAGGTCAGTGGATCACATACATTGGAGTCATATTCTAATTGAAGACTAATCAGTGTGGGCCAGCAGCAAATTTGGGATAAACAGCAAGAATGTCCTCAAGCACACCTGATTCAATGAAGTAATTACAGAGTTCAAGAGGTAGTGGTGGTAGTGATGATGGTGAGGAGACGAAGAGAAGGGAGAAAAGGAAGTGTAGGAGACGGTTAAAAAGCGACGAGGGGAGAGAAGAAGAAGATAAACTAGGAAGAGAGAGACGGAGGAGAAGATGAAAGGAGAGATTAATGAAGATGGAGGGAGAGAGATGGAAGTGATAAAGAAAGAGACGAAGGCGATGAAGGAAGAGATTTATGAAGATAAAGAAAAACATACAGAGAGAGAGAGAGAAAAGGATGATGAAGATGAAAGCAGAGGAAAAGAAATAAGAGGAGGAAGAGGAATAAGAAGAAGAGCAGGAGGAAGAAGACTAAGAAGAGGAGGAGGAAGAAGACTAAGAACAGGAGGAAGAAGAATAAGTAGAGGAGGAGGATGAGGAAGAAGAAGACTAAGAAGAGGAGGAAGAGGAGTAATGTAGCGTCGCGGGGCCATCTTGAGGGTGTTTCCACTACGTCCGACGCTGAGCTCAGGGGATTACTGTGTAATTTAGGGCGGACTTGTGGCGGTGGGGGGAGACGAGCCAGGCCGTCTTGCAACACTACAACCTGACTCGATTCCCTCCCCCACTTCCCCCTCTTCCCACTTCTCCCCTTCCTCCTCCTCCCCTTCCCCCTCTTCCCACCCCCCCTCTTCCCACTTCCCCCTCTCCCCACTTCCCCTCTCCCAGCTTCCCCCTCTCCTTCATCCCCCTGGCAGACGTGATCTTCCAACCTGACTTTTGGCTATGAGATGACCCAAGTTGACCTTAATGATCCTACCTTCCTGACCTGAGCTGACTTCTTGTGATCCCACCTCCCTGACATGAGCTGACACTCTGCCATTTTCTTCGCTGACCTGAACACGGACTTTAATCCTCCCCCTGACCTGGACTGACCTTAGAGATTATCTCTCCTAACCTGAAGTGACCTGTGTGATCCCTCTCCCTGACCTGGTTTATCCTCCTCCCTGCTCTCAGCCCTCCATGATCTCTCTCTGGCTAAAGCAACAACACAGGTAATTAGCCAGATGTGTGCAAGAAGTTGTTGTGGAAACTTTTTTTAGTAATTAAGTGACGACCTGTGGACCTGTGTCTTACCTGACCTGTGAACTGACCGTGACTTCTGACCTGTTAAATAATGGGAATGGGGAGAGGGGAAATTCGGATAGAAAAAAGAAACAGGAAGAGGAAGAAGGAGGAGGAGTAAGAGAGATCAGTAGAGTAGTTGAGGGAAATGAGAAAGATGTAACAGGAGGAGGAGGAGGAGGAGAGAAAAAAGTAATAAGGAGACGATGGTGGTGATGATGATGGAAGGGAGGAGGAGGAAGTCATCATACATTTGGGAGGGAAGTAGGCAGGGATTAAGGGAGGGAGGGATAGAGGCAGGGCGGGATGGAGGGAAGGATGGAGGGAAATAAACTGGCACGGATGGAATGAGGGAAGGAGGCGAGGAAGGAGGATGAGAGGCACGAAAGAAGTGTGGGGAGTGGAGGGAGGGAGTCAGGCAGGCATGGAAGGTAGGACAAACAGGCACCAGGGGGTGGTTATTGGAGGTATAAATGCTCTGAGTTAAGGAAAAGAGTAATTTCTGGAGGGAAGATAAGAACATTAAGAAGAAGAAAGAACTGGTGTTAATTAAACTTAGCTATGAGGCTGCCTGGCTCTTGTGGGGGGTGGGAGGGGGGGTTCATGTTAGGTTAGGTTAGGTTAGTTAGGTTAGGGTTATTGTACCAAAAACGTATGCAGAATTCAGATAATATTTAAATTTGTATTTTTTTTAACAAGAGGGAGAGGAATTAACTTGAGTGTTGAGTCAGGGAGAGAGAGGGAGTGATGCTCTTCTTCAATGTAATAGAGGGAGTTAATCCTTTAGCCAGGGAGAGGGATCAAAGGTGTGGGTGTCAGTGCTCTACACAGGAAGCACAGTGGTAGTGTGTGTGTGTGTGTGTGTGTGTGTGTGTGTGTGTGTGTGTGTGTGTGTGTGTGTGTGTGTGTGTGTGTGTGTGTGTGTGTGTGTGTGTGTGTAGCAGGTCATCACCCATCCCTCCTGGGTTTGGGTTCACTCATATAGTAAATGCACGAGAGATCAGAGAACGCACTGGGGCTCACTCAGGGTACGATGCATCGTGTAACAACAAAGCCAAGTAGATGTTGTAGCTACAGGAGATATTTTATCCTACAAGACAAAAACAATGTAGACATCAATGGGAGTGTGAAGGTGTTTGTGTGGTGGCAGCCCCGTGACGTGCTCCGACACATCCTCTGCTTATCATACAGTCTGTCTTTATTAATTCACCTACAGTGTCATGTCTGTCAGGGTGTCATATTTCTATAGTGTCATGGATGTCAGGGTGTCATATATTTCTATAGTGTCATGTTTGTCAGGGTGTCATATTTCTACTGTGTCATGGGCCTCTCTCTCTCTCTCTCTCTCTCTCTCTCTCTCTCTCTGATACACCTCCACCTACCTAGACTATTAAGCTACAGTTCGCGTCCAGTTTAATCAGTAATGTAGTGCTGTATATGCCGTCCTCTTAACTTCATATAAAGCTAAATTTATTTCTCTCTCTTGCAGGTGTGTGTGTGTGTGTGTGTGTGTGGCCGTGACGTAGGCAGACGCTCCTCCACAAGGTATGTCATTTTAGTGTCACTGTCTCTGTGTTTATACCTGGTGTAATGATGATTATTCTCAGTAAAAAAAATACCAATATGGAGTAAATTGAAAAAATAAAAATAAAATAGAGAAATTGTCCTTTATCTACGTCAGCTGTTGTTTGAATGCCAGTCTGATTGGGTGAAATAAGCGGGGTAGCATCACAGACTGACTCACCTGATAATAATTATAGGTAAACTCTCTTATATCATCAGTGTGGTATAAGGTTGGTGTTTTAGTAAGAGAAGGTATAATGGTGGACTGCTCTGTGGTGTCAACGTGTACTGTATAATTATAAACATGGCGACGGTGACCAGGTAAAGTTTTATCTACAGTGTCCAGGAGTAAGTGTTGGGAACAAATTAAGTAAAGTTATTTGGCAGTATGTTAGGTAAGAAAGAGTGTGTACTTTCAAGATTCGCGATATAATTATAAAGCTGGAGACTATCGCCAAGTGGTGCTGTCAACTGTCTCCAAGGTGTGAGGTTGGTGAAAATAATGAAGTGTCTGGTTCATATTTTAATTAGAAGAAGTTACAAGTGGTAGGTGTTAGACCGGCGTTTGAATATATGCTTTATACATGACGCACGTGAGACGCCCGCGGTAAATAAAACACTCACACAGACTACAGAGAGAGAGAGTAAAATTAATGAAGAATGGTTACAAGAAGTAGGAGTTGTGACGAAGAGGTGAGAGTATTAAGTGTTTTTCTTTAAGGCTTCTGCTCCTTCACCGTCGTCAATACACACAGTTCTCCAGTCAGTTTCTAGGAAAGGACTGAAGGAAAAAATGATGAAGTGTTGTCTTGTTATTATTTTAATTACAAGAGTAATAGTTGTGGTGAGAGGACTTAAGAGGCCGGGTATTGTGGTGAAGACTCAAAGGCCCGCCGCACACTCACTTCAAAGAGCTCGCCCGGGCGGAACTCTGGAGCCGAGTCGATGTGAAGGTCTCCTGTGGCGCGTTATACGTCGTCCTGCTGGCTTATGACGCGTTATACGTCGTGCTGCTGGACTGTGCCGTGTGTTTGGCCAGGGTGGAGGAGGAGCGTCGTTGGTTCAGTATCGTAACGTGGTTGGCTTAGGAACGTGGCGTGGTTGGTTGAGGATAGTGTCGGGAGGAGCGTGGTTGTAGTGGTGGGGGGAAAGGATTAGTGTGGTCGTTGTTGTCGCTCGTGACCAGTATGCTAAACTACGCCGCCACGCCACCCACCACTGCACTCACAAAATCTGAGTTCGTGTACACAGATTTTTTCCTTTAAGGGGAAGGGGTTGGGAAAGGGGATCGAAAGAAGGGATGAAGAGGTCGAGTAAAAGGGTTGAAAGAAGGGGTCAAGGGGTCGAATGAAGGAGACAAGGGATCAAATAAAGAGATTGAATGGGTAAGGAAAAGAGAGGGGATAAAGTATAAGCGGTAAAGAAAGGTAAAGGGAGAGAAAGGGTAATGGGAAAGGAATAGAAAAGGGGATAAATAAAAAGAGGAAAGGGGTCGGTCTTAGTAACACACACAAGAGACGGGATATCCCTCATAAAGCCACCATAAAGGGCGCTTATTTCCCCGTGCTGGAACCTGGAATCCCCCTAATCCCTTACCCCTACCCCAAATCCCCCACCCCTACCCTCCAATCCCCTACCCCCAATCCCCCCACTCCTACCCCCCCAATCCCCCACTCCTACCCCCAAATCTCCCATCTCTACCCCCCCAAATCCCCCACCTTTAACCCCCCCAAATCCCCACTTCTACCCCCTTATCCCCCCTCCCCTACCCCCAAATCTCCCATCTCTACCCCCATCCCCCACCCCCCCACCTCCCTACCCTCCCAAATCCCCCCCACCTCTACTCCCCCCCCCAATCCTCCCACCCCTACCCCACCCACCTTGTATCCAATCACCAGAGTAAACTCCAGAGTAGACCCATGCTTGATCCTTCTCTATGGGATACTTGTTACTAGGTAATTGTGGAGAGGAAGAGATAAAACAACACTGTAAAAAAATAAAATAAAAATAAAATTGTTTCCCTGGTGACTCTTTTTTATTAGTTAGTATCGCGATGCTTTTTTTTGTTTTAGTGTTTATAGAGGGGCAGTTTGAGAATGTTGTGATAATACTGGCTCAGGAAAAGTACACGGTGAATGACGCCATTGAGTTATAATTCTGGTTTACTGTTTATTATTTAGTAGTAGTTGGTGTGTGTGTGTGTGTGTGTGTGTGTGTGTGTGTGTGTGTGTGTGTGTGTGTGTGTGTGTGTGAGCCCAACATGTAAGTCTTACAGGTGTGTGTGTGTGTGTGTGTGTGTGTGTGTGTGTGTGTGTGTGTGTGTGTGTGTGTGTGTGTGTGTGTGTGTGTGTGTGTGTGAGTCGTGGGTAACATGTAAGTCTTACAGGTGTGTGTTATTACGGCAGGAATCACACAAATCTCACCAAGATGTATAGACACAAGTTCACTCGTGATGGTGACTCCAGCTGACGGTAATTTCACTCTGGCCAACTACCGAGTACGTTATCCGCACCCAAGATTATTAGTTAAGAATACATGACTACTAGTTCCCCCTTCATCTTTCTCACCGTCGAGGTCTTACCTGCCGGGAGCGTGACTCGAGGTGCTTAGGTCCTTCTCCCACAGGTAACCTACGAAACGCATTGTATAAAAGTGTCACTACAGTAGTCGAACACTCATGTGATATAACCCCTTCCTTGAGTGTGTCATTGCCAATGCCAGGCGCTGGTGAGTGCTCATGTTGGCATTGCTGTTGTGGTGAAGGAGGAGGAGGGGACAACGACACCTGGCGACGCTCGGAATGAGTTAGATAGTGACACCGACTTTTCTTCTGTGAGGTTGGCCGAGGTGTTGCGTGTCGTGGACGGTGAATTTTATTTTTCCACAGTCACACAAGACCATTTTACACCTCATTACACACCTGGATTACTGGCATTGGCACGATGAAACGGGTCAGGTCGGGTCGTCCACCAGCAGGAGAATTTTTCAGCCTGACGCTACATTAACTTGACGCTTGTGGTTGATGAGGAGGTTGTCTTCGTGTCGCGGTGGTAATGGTGAGGTGGATGACAAATGTGGGTGAGGGGGAAGGAGGAGGAGGAGGGCCGAGTTAAGTGTAGCCGTGGAAGAGGAGGAATAGGACCTAGTTAAACGTGATGGAGGGGGGGGGGCGCCTTCATGTTGAGGGTTTGGGTGGTGGTGGTGTAAGGGATATATCGACCTGGGGTAGTGAGGAGGGGCCCTGACTGGCTGGTGGGGGTAAAGGAGGAAGACACATGCGACTACCTGACGGACCGAGACATGTATAATGTGGCATTAACCGCCCTGATCAATACTACTGCTCCTGCTGTCTGCTGCTTCTGTCTTGTTGTATCTGCTGTCTTGTACAGCTGTAGTCTGCTGAATTTCCTTTACCTTTATCCTCAGTTGATGTCTCACTTTGATGTACAGTAGTCTGCTGTTGCTGATGTTGTTATCTGCTTTCTACGCCCTTTGATGTCTGCTGCTGGAGTCTGCACACTCTCTCTACTGACCTGCTAATATGTTTGTTCTGTCACCTTTCACCTGGCTCTTAGTGCTGTTGTCTACTGCTTATAACTGCTGTTCTCATTATATTCTGCTGGTGTTGCTGTAATCTTCTGCCTTTTAACTGATTTTATTGCTGTAATCTGCTGCTGTTGTAACTGGCTATTTCGCTGTAATATGTTGCTTGTTTAACTAGCATTTATTGCTGTAATCTGCTGCTGTTTTAAGTGGAATGTGTCGCTTTAATCTGCTGCTTTTAACTTACTGTTGTTGTCGACTGTTTAATTCATGTCATGTCACTTCTCCATTTGACTTCCTTGGGTTAGTTGTCGCTCACCAGCCCGAGTGTGACGGGAGCAGCAGTGTACAGTGGCTGGTGTTCCCCTCGACACACAGGGAGTAAGTCAGTGAAGAAGAAGAACCTCCTCTACCTTTTCATTCTCCCCAACTTGACCTTCTTCTCCGCCCCTCTACCTGACATTACCACATCCTACCCACATCATTACCTCTCGACCTTTAAATCACTCTGCTTCCCCTCCCTCTATCACACCATCCCCACTCCTCACCCACCCTCTCCCCCCACTCCTCACCCTCTCCCCCCACTTCCCCTTCACCCTGGGGTATAGTGGCGTCTCCTCCTGGCTAAATGGATTAAGGAAGCGGCGTTACGACGTTGGCGGTTAATTCAGCGTTTTGACGGGCAGCGTGTAATTAGTGGCGGCCAAAAATGATGATATCTGGAATTCATTGGCCCCCTTGGGAGCACCAGGAGAGGAAGATGGAGCTCGAGTGGTGAGGAGGAGGAGCAGCAGCAGCTCGAGTGGTGAGGAGGAGGAGGAGCAGCAGTTCGAGTGGTGAGGAGGAGGAGGAGCAGCAGCTTGAGTGGTGAGGGGGAGGAGGAGCAGCAGCAGCTCGAGTGGTGAGGAGAGGAGGAGGAGGAGCAGCAGCTCGAGGTGGTGAGGATGAGCAGCAGCTCCCAGTGAGGTGAGGAGGAGGAGGCAGCAGCTCAAGTGGTAGGGAGGAGGAGCAGCCCAGCTCAAGTAGTGAGGAGGAGGAGGGAGCAGCAGCTCAGGTGGTGAGGAGGAGGAGGAGCCAGCAGCTCATGTAGTGAGGAGGAGGAGCAGCAGCTCGAGTGGTGAGGAGGGAGGGAGGAGCAGCAGCTCAGTGATGGTGAGGAGGAGGGAGGAGCAGCAGCTCGAGTGGTGAGGAGGAGGAGGAGCAGCAGCTCAAGTGGTGTGAGGAGGAGGAGGAGCCAGCAGCTCAAGTGGTGAGAGGAGGAGGAGCAGCAGCTCAAGTGAGTGAGGAGGAGGAGGTGGCAGAAAGCTCCAGAGGTGGTGGTGAGAGGAGGAGGAGGAGCAGCAGCTCAGGTGTGGTGAGGAGGAGGAGGAGCAGCAGCTCCAAGTGGTGAGAGGAGGAGGGCAGCAGCTCAGAGTGGGTGAGGAGGAGGAGGAGCAGCAGCTCAGAGTGGTGAGGAGGAGGAGGAGCAGCAGCTCGAGTGGTGAGGAGGAGGAGGAGCAGCAGCTCGAGTGGTGAGGGGGAGGAGGAGCAGCAGCTCGAGTGGTGAGGGGGAGCAGCTCGAGTGATGGGGAAGAGGAGGAAAAGGGATCATAGGGAGAAGAGTAATAAATTTAAGTGTAGTGTTAGCGAATGGGGATGGTTGGTGATGGTGATAGACGGGTCTGTGAAGATAGTTGTTGGTGGTTGTGGTAATGGTGGTGGTGGTGATGAACTGGTTAGCGAAGATGGTTGTTGTTGGTGATGGATGGTTGAATACTATCACCTACGCGTGTGTGTATACATGATTATATGCATATACGTATTGGGAGGAACCTCCCCTGGAGAGGGACACACACACACACACACCTGTCTCGTTAATCTTAAACAAGCTGCAGGTGTGTGTATGTGTGTGTGTGTGTGTACTATTAACGTTTTGCTTTAAACTGACGTGGTTTATGTCTTTATTTATCTGGAGTTTACCCTTAGTTATCTTGGTTTACCTTGGGTTTAATTTAGACTTACCCAAAGTTCACATAAACCTTACTTGGGGATTACTCATAAGTACCTGTAGCTCTGTATGGTGTGTCTCATTGTACAGATTACAGGAAATACCTGGTTTAGTAATTATTGAGATTGTGGCGGTACAGCAGTCTCTCTCTCTCCTCGACCCTCCCCGCCACTCAGCTGGATCATCGTAGTAAAAGGCGTCAACCCTCACATGATCCGGGGGGTAATGACTGTTGACTCCGGGCTGGTGGTCGTGTGCCTCGTTATTACTGCAGTATTCATGCTTGTGCTGCTGGCTGGCTGGGGTCGTGATGAAAGCCCTCGTGGATATATTGGGTGCCTGGTAACAAGAGAGGGTGTGTGTGTGTGTGTGTGTGTGTGTGTGTGTGTGTGTGTGTGTGTGTGTGTGTGTGTGTGTGTGGCAAGATGTAATCATCCTTCAAGTGCTGACTCGTGGAGGAAGAGGAGGGAAGGTCTGAGATGAAAGTTTGACGATTTATTTTTTATTTTATTTTTAGTTCGTTTGAAAAGAGTTTGATGGCCATTAACAGGTGTGTGGTAAGGTGTGGTCACATGCCTCTTAAGTGCTGACTCAAGGAGGAGCTCATGGAGGAGCAGTAAGGTCGAGGACGAATTTTTTTTCTTCAGTTTTTTATTGGAGGGTGGGTGGGTGGGTTGACTTATAATCATTATGGGATAGTTAAGTAACAAGTGTGTGTGTGCGCGCGTTCCTTCTACAGTTGTTAAGGTGTAGTTACCCTGTAAGAGATGAATAAGAGAGGCCAGGGAGGGTGAGTTGAAGACACAGGCGGCCAGTTGGTTATTTTGTAAGAATTTGATGACTGATTACAAATGTTCTTCTCCCATCATCTTAAAACGGTTGAGTGAAAGAAGAAGAAGCGATCGTCTTGAAGTCTTGAGTGAATGAAGGAGAAGGAGGAAGAAGAGGTCTTAGGGTGAACCAAACAGTGGCAGCACGTCTCTGATCTCTTGTAAAGTATGTTCATCCTTTATAACTCTGTGATGGTCAAGTCAGGTCAGGTCACCTCTAATTATCTTGGTAGACTCAATGAGCAGGACTTCTTGTTGAAAGACTAGAAGGAAGATTGAGCGTAACGTCACAACTGAACGATATTTTACCGTAGTTTTTAAGAGGATTTGATGCGGGCGATAAGTGTGTGTGTGCAATCTTCAAGTGGTGTGTGGGAAGGTGTAATAACCCGGCAAGTGTTGACTCACTCGAGGATGAGGAGATAGGTGGTCCTGTGAGGCAGCTCATGTGAGGTTGAGGAAAGAAGGTTGGTGGGTTACATATCACTCCAGGACGATGTTCTTCTAGGTTGGGAGAGTGTGTTTTAGGCCAGTAACAAGTGTGTTTAATCGCTAAAGTAATGTGTATTCACCCTGTAAGTGTCGAGTCGAGAGAGAGGTCTTGGAAGAGCAAGTGAGGTCGAGGGAAAAGGTTCTTACTGCTAACATTACTAACCGGGCGATGTTGATCTAAAACTTGAGAGTATTACTTGATGCTGGTAACTCAAGATGGTGGTACTGTACGTCTTAAGGAAGTCCAAGAGGAAAAATGAAGGATTCCTCTTACTCTTCCCCTTGGCTGATGTTTCAAATAAGTTTTGTTCTCGCCAAGTATTAGGTAACAAGGTGCAGTCGGTGAACGGAAATAAAGTCACGATATGTTACTGTGGTGTTCATTGGTGGGTTTTGATACGTGTATGCAGGAGCTTGTATGTACAGTACAGTACGTGCTGGCGTGAATGTATGTATGTACCTTTATTAACGTACAGTCAGCAAAAAAATAAATTTCTGCACCTCTTGGTCTGATGGCCTCTGCAACGATCACTAACTGAGGCCATGTTAATTTGGTAAGGTTGGTATTTGTGGTTGTGTGATGCAATGTATAACCAGTATGATGTATTTTTTATATCACATATAGTTAATGCAGATAAATTAACAGGAATCACCCGCGTAAATGATTGTTGTTCAGAACTCTTGGTCCGGTGTCATATTGTGTAACACCATAAAGGTGCAGAATTTTTTTTGTGTTGACTGTACGTGTGTGTGTGTATGTATGTACAGTAGCTAAAAGAGTATCTAACTGTTTGGGTCCAATGACTTCCCAAATTATACATTATACTTACAACTGGAGATGTCTCGGGAGCGTTGGTATGCCTGTCTTCACCCACCGCCATTCAGTATCCAGCACAGGGGGTGAGTTGACATATAGGAATAAAATAAATGATTAAATGATTACTATCACATAGTATAAGAAGACAACACACATATTCCAATACCTATTGTCTATGGTCTCATATTGTTTCACACAGAGTATGCACCGATAACTTTTTTTTTAGCTACTGTACGTGTGTGTGTGTGTGTGTGTGTGTGTGTGTGTGTGTGTGTGTGTGTGTGTGTGTGTGTGTGTGTGTGTGTGTGTGTGTGCGCGCGCGCGCGGGCGGGCGGGCGGGCGTGCGGGCGTGGGTAGAGTCCAGCAGCAGCGGACAGTTAAATAGCGTGAAGTACTCGTGCTCAGACTACTGGAGTCAACTATATGCAAATTTTATGGCGGATGCTGAACTTACGACTACATTATACACTCGACCAGGGTAGAGAGAGAGAGAGAGAGAGAGAGAGAGAGACTCATGACATGACTGTGGGTGATTTGCCCAGGTCAACACCCTGAACGAGAGACAGACAGACAGGCAAACTCACAGACAGACAGACAGACAGACAGACAGACAGACAGACAGACGACACCAAAATAATATCAAATCACCGATAATATTCACAACCGATCAGACAAATTGTTTACAAAAATTATTAGGTGATCAACTAGCAAAGTACAGGCAATTCAGCTTCCATAAATACGGCTTTTATTTATTGAGCTTTATACCAACAATAATTTTTTGGAGAGGTGAAGCTGTCAGTCGCCATTTAATTTAATAATGTTCGGGTAGTGTTGACCTAATGTGAAATAAATAAAAAATATTGTTCAGATCTTTTTCGTTAATATAAGACGAAAAATAGATATATAGATATATAGAACAAATTCAAAGTCTGAAGAGAATTTGGAAAACACTGCAGTTAATAGGTCGTGTGTGTGTGTGTGTGTGTGTGTGTGTGTGTGCGCGCGCGCGTGTGCTACTGCCTCCGTTCACGTGTGCAGTTGTGGACAAAACAACTCGGCAGGGAGGGAATGTAAGCTGCGTATGCCTCATAATTAAACTAAAATTTTTTGTTTGGAAAGAAAATTACAGACTTTAATCACCATCTCTACAGTATGTGACGTACCAAGTCTCCACCCACCTCCTCCCTCTCTCCCTCCTCCTCCTCCCTCCTCCCTCCCTCCTCCTCCCTCCCTCCCTCCCTCCCTCCCTCCCTCCTCCGAATTCTTTTCTCCACAACTGGTCATCCTCAAAACCAAGGAAAGGTGGAGTATTGGACGAACTTAACTAGGTTTAAAAAGTTATTAATTATCTCTTTTTATATATATATATATATATATATATATATATATATATATATATATATATATATATATATATATATATATATATATATATATATATATATATATATTAGTATGTGTGTTGAGAGTTTTGGATTATTTGAATTTGTAATAATTGTTTTCTGAATGTGTGTGTGTGTGTGTGTGTGTGTGTGTGTGTGTGTGTGTGTGTGTACCCAACAAGCGATCATTGACTGTTTTCATCAAATTATTTTTTATAAATTTTTTTACTCCAAGTGACAACAGATTCCCGCGTTATTGTTGTTGTTCAGGTAAATATTTCGTTACTGAACTACGCTGTAAAAAGTTCACTTCAGGTTAATTGACCGCATACTTTACTAAAAGGATGATCTCGTCATGTTCATTGTGGATAAATATATTAGTACTGTCTCGTTGATATTTAAACAATGTTTTTTTTATCTCAATGAGGCGGGAGGAGGGGTGAGGGGGGAATAACTCTGGCGTGGGTGAGCGGGAGTACTGGAGGGGGTGAGGACTGGAGGGCGTGAAGACTGCAGGGCGTGAGGACTGGAGTGGGTGAGAACAAGTCATCCTAACTCGAGGATTTAAATTAATCCAAGCTTGAGGAGGACATAATCCTAGCTTTGGGAGGGGGGGGTATATTAATCCCAAGATGAGGACTAGGGAGCATACAGTGATCACCTACCTGCCTACTCTTTAATTATTTACCTTACCCTTCCTTTAAGAGTCTTGCCATAGTAACATTTCCTTCCACCCTCCACTAAATCTATGCGCTGTGTTAACTTGTTCCACTTTTGATTAACCGGTACAGCACTCTGATACTTCACTACAGCGTTCTGATAACTCACTATATCGCTCTGATACTTCACTACAGCGCTCTGATGCTTTCACTACAGCGTTCTGGTAACTCACTACAGCGCTCTGGTAACTCACTGCATCGCTCTGGTAACTCACTACAGCACTCTTGATACTTCACTACAGTTCTCTAATAACTCACTACAGCGCTACACAAAATCCTTAAAGCACTACAGTACGTTAATCTATTACAGCACTGTACGTTTAATGGAACCGTCTCTTCTTGGCCTACGTTGTAACCTGCCCGCCCGCCCCCGCGCCCGCCCGCCCGCCCGCCCGCCCGCCTGCCTGCCTGAGTGAGGTGAAGCCAGGCCCTATACTAGTCCGATTGACGGTAATGCTCGGGGAATTTATGCTGTGTCCTGCCCCCAACTGTTAGTTTAACAAGCCCCTGTTGACTGGATCAACATTTGTGCAATGTATAGCCACTCGCTAGTTGTGATGACCCTTTGTGTTGCTTCTCCTCCCCTATTTCTCCCTCTTCTTGTTCTTCATTTATTTATATTTTTTGACATTTACAGTGTCTCTTTTTGGGCCAAATTATCTTCTTTTTTTTATTCTCTCATTTATGTGTGTATGTCAGTGTGTTTTTTTTCTTTATCTATTTTTGTTTTTACTTTTATTTTATTTTTTCTTTGCCTTTGTCTAGTTTTGATTTACATGTAGAGTAAATTGAGTTGTGTTTGAGTGTGTTTGTGTTTTTTGTTGTTGAGCACACACACATACACGCACAATACACACACACACACACACACACACACACACACACACACACACACACACACACACACACACACACACACACACACACACACACACACACACACACACACACACACACACACACACACACACACACACACACACACACACACACACTAAAAGAATGAAGGAAGCTGAAATATAAATTCTCAGTTACAAGGGAGTCTACATGTTAACTACTGCACTGTACTGTCATCACTACGACTACTACTAATAATAATAATATTTACAAGAAGAAGAAAAAGAAGCAAGTAAGGAGAAGAAGATGAAGAAGAAGAAGAAAGTAAAGAGAAGAGGAGGAAGAAGACGAAGAAGAAAATAGGAAGAAGAAGAAGAAGTGTAAGCTGTCGGCTGCTGAACAGGTCGATACAGGAATTGAAACACAGGAATACTTAAAAAAGATAGAACAAAGAATAACATTAATTATGTGCACTATCCATTGTAGCGTGGTGTGTGAGGGGGAGAAGGGAGGGGGAGGGATGGAAGGAGGGTGAGAGGGGTGAGGAGGAGGAGGGATGGATGGAAGGAGGGCAAGAGGGGTGAAGAGGAGGAGGAGGGTGAAGAGAGGGGGGGAGACAGAAAGTCGTGTCTAACTCCGTGTGTCTGTTTGTATATCATTACCTCTCCCTGTTACAACACTCATTACTATTTCTTTCTCTCTCTATCTGTCTTTCTCACTCTCCATGTATTTCTATATCTATCTATATTAATGTATATATATATGTATCTATCTATGTATTCATGTATGTATCTGTGTGTGTATCAGGTAAGCTTGTCTTTGTGTCGAGAGTCTTACGCTGGTATTACTAACCCCTTCACAACGGGGACACAAGATTGGATATTTTATTCAGCAGAGAGGGGACCCCGTACACACACACACACACTAGTGGTTAAAGGAAGACCAGGTACCGCTTCCTTATTCGAGTCCCCCGCGTATTGGGGTAAAATAAACCGAAGGAGACTCACCCAGTACTCCCATGGCAGGGCGGCAGTGGCCTCGGCGTGCTTGAGGAAGTTACTGTAGGTTCAGTGGCGTTAGTGTGGTTAATCTTAAGGGGAAATAAGCTAGGGTGAATTTTCTTCAGGTTATCTTTTGTGTTATCGTGAAATGTGTAGATTTTTTTATTTGGGTTCAGTGTCAGTTCAGGTCCTCCACGACCTGCTGGTGAAGGGTGACAGCTCAGGTCCTCCTCCATGACCTGCTGGTGAAGGGTGACAGTTCAGGTGCTCCTCCACGACCTGCTGGTGAAGGGTTTTCAGTTCAGGTCCCCCTCCCCCTCGACCTGCTGGTGTAGGGTGTCAGTTCAGGAGGTCCTCCTCGACCTGCTGGTGAAGGGTCTGGTGTCAAGAGCTGGTAACTGGAGTTTGTAAAAAGTTGTGTTGAGTAATGACCTTTGATTTAATTTCGCCCATTTCCACTCACTATTACTTCAATCCTGTTAATTATATCTGTCGATTTATTTAACTTGTTAGAATTTGTGTCGATGATCATAATATATTAACTTTTACATTTAAAGGTATTTCTCCCTCCAAAAAAGAAAACAACTGTCATGGGTTGCACTAGGCTTACCCACGCAACCAACTCCAAAGTTTGTTTTACTAGAGATAAGGCACCCGGCGAGCCATGACTGCGACACATTTTTTCCATTAGTGGTATGTTAGCCAGCCTATAGGGGGAGGCCAGTGAGACAGTGTTGTACTGTTCATCGCTTCACGCCCCAAAACCACATTTTAAGTAGTATACCCTAGGCCATGGGTTAGTTAAGACGTCGTCCCCATCCTCTCCCTCCTGAAGGGAACGGGACACCACACAGAGTCCTCCACCGGGACACCACACAGAGTCCTCCACCGCCACCCGTCCTGTGAACCGTCAGTGACACGAGACTAAGTGCGCTAACCTAGGTTGTTATCCCCGTGGAAAAATCACGTGTGGAAGACTGGTTGTGACAAAAGCAATCCAGGCTGGTCTATTGCACCTAAGTGGTTAATTCAAGTCACGCTTACCAGTTCTCCTTGCCGCGACAACCGTCTACACTGACTTTCAGTGACGTGAGACAATGTGTGGTAACCCAAGAGTACCTTTTTGTTGTTATTCTCCGTGGAAAGAAGTTCTTGTGCGGAATCCTGGTTGCAACAAGAGCAATCCAGGCTGGCAGTAAATGTAGCACTTGAATAATTAAGGCTCTGTTAAGTCATACCCACAGTAGAGTAATCACATGTGTCCCCAAGTTGAAAATTCCCTCTTTTAGAAGATTAATTTTATTACAGCGTGAACGTGAGTGACTCGTATATCCATGCAAATTGTAAATCATTGTATGGAAGCTTGACAAATAAATGTAAGTGCAATTATCTGCCCGTATCTGAGATCCTATCTTATTATTACTAAAGGTAATGACTGATGGGTTATGACAAAGTATAACCAATAACTTAGATGGATGTTGGAAATTAATGGAACTCATTAAATCATCATTTATCAAGTATAAATCATGGAATGTCGAGTGGTGGAGTGAACTTCTACGTAGATACACCATAACCTCCTGTAAGTAACCAGTGTGAAGGTATCGAACTCTACGGTAAGAAATATAAGAAACACAATGTATTATAATCTTTATATAATATAATAGACACTAAGACCACTATGATGAAAAACCACGACAACAACAAAAATACTGACTTTAATACATTGTTGGTTTAGATCATGTTTTAAATACCAGACAGGTTTAGTATATTATTATTGCAGGATCTGGGTTTATAGATTTGGACATCCGAGTACAGTAATTAAGGTTGATTAATATTTCTCTCCGTCTCTCTCGCAAAGCTTACCAAAGTATTAATACCTAACCTAATGTAACCATATGCCGGTGATCAGAAAGAAAGTAACAAGAAACAAGTATCGGAAAAAGTAAGTATCAACTTACTGTAAAATAAAATAACAGCTTATTCATGAAATAGAATATGAATAAAAGCATTTATACAAGCGCCTTATCGATAAGGTACACATTATTACATTATTCTAGTAGTCGCCTCAGGTGCCTTGGCTGTGGGCAGGAAGGTGAGTCCATCCAGCATACCACACAACTGGCGAAACTCCATGGTTGATTGGTGATGCTGTGATAGACCAAGCTGCTGGATCTTACGCCAGGTACTCTGTGTTAGGTGGTAGAAGCATCTCTTGCTCTGCACCTCTCTGCCAAAGCTAGCACCAACTGCACGTAATACAGCATCTTCAAAGTCTGTCACAACAGTCCGCACCTGCAGGTTAAGTCCCAACTCAGTGCAGTGGTCGACGATGGCATCAAACAGCTCTGAGTACACTGCTCGTGTCTTGTTCTGCATCAGAGCATAGACACACGAAACATAGGTTGTGCTGAATGGGACTCGAAGTACGTACACCTGTGTAAACTGAGTTGGTGCCGTCTTGAAAGTGCCATCCATGAAGATGGTCTCTGCAGCTGCCAGCCGATGAAGGCTTTCTTTTGTAGCAAAGGCGATAATGAGACTGTTAGCTTCTGGGCCACTGTCGTAAAGGAGGAACTGCTCTGGGCTGGATCCAAGGGTCTTTTTCCATTCATCCGGTAAGGTGAAGTCCCGAAGACTCTAGAGGCACGGGAGGAGTACGCCAATGGTACCGTGGAGAGTGCTTGGTGTTCTCCTCAGAAGGAAAACGCCTCTGTACAGCCTTGTTTTGTTGGGTAACTGCCTGGGCAACGATATTGCCTGGCTTGTCCAAGGAGGAGGCAGCCTGGTGCCGCATCTGGTTGCGACACTTGTAGTACTGTACATTGGTCTCGTCAGCATATCTTCTTGCCTCCCTTGTTACTCTGTATGATCTCCATGGCAGCTAAATGTGACGTGTCTGGTTAACTGTCAAATGACAACTGAGCCAACGCCTCTCTCTGTTTACACCATACGCTGCCGCACAAAGATGAAATTAGGTAGTTTTGGACGAAACCATCGATTTACTGATACTTTTCTTCCTGTTACTTAATTTCCTGTTACTTTTTAGTTGTTACTTTTTTCCACTGTTACTTTCTTTCCTGCATTCAACCTGGCCTACCCTTCAGGTAACGTTAGGTTGTTTAATCATCAGGTGAACTAAACTGGGGTGTATTATCTTCACGTGATCCAAAAATGACTTCCACTAGTTAAAAGACATTGGTTCGGTCATTTCATAACACATAATACAGTACTAACATCATATAACCCTTGATAGCTTGAGAGATTTGTCTTAACGTACTCGCCTGTGTTACGTCATCTAGGCCGACCCCTCAGGGCACATGCGACAGGTAAGCCATTAAAAATACCTTATTCTTGAAAATCGTGTGTAATTACTAGAATAATCTGATTTTAACTATCAAGAAAATCCTTTAAGAATACTCAGGTGTGGCTTTATCATTGTCATTTACCTTTGTTTTATACTTAATGATGGAGATGGAGCCGAAGGAGGTGATCTATCTGTAGTTCAGCTTAACAATAGGGTGTTTGTTGACGGGGCATAGTTAAAGCTTCCTTCCCCTCTCGGTGTAACAATACGGTCGCTCACCCTGGCTGTGTGTGGATGTCACCTTGGGTTGGGTCAGAGGATCACTCTGTAACAGGTGAGTGTCCGCCGGGAGGTTGAGGGACTGTACCTGTACCCTTTACTTGGCGCCGCTTTCCGGGGTTCCTGCCTGCTTGCCTCCCTCTCCTTCCTTCCCTGCTTGCCTGCCTGCCTGCCTGCCCTTCCTTCCCTGCTTGCCTGCCTATCTGCTTCTTCTCTGTACATCAGTTTTCATAGGTCAACTTAATATAACCTAACCAGACCCACTGATTGTTCCCAAGGTGAGAGCCTGGTCAGTCAGATACAAGACACTTCAGCCTGGTTGACACACCCGGCACTGGTTGACACACCCGGCACTGGTTGACACACCCGGCACTGGTTGACACACCCGGCTGTGGTTGTGTCTGTCATGGGGTAGGCGTGTATGTGATGATGGTGCCATGTGGTTGTCTAATGAAGTAGGCGTGTAAGAAGGGGCGCGGCTGAATGTCTCAAGGAGCAGGCGTGTTGCTGCGTTTAGTGGCGTGGGGGAGGCGTGTAGGTAGGGCCGCGGCAATGTGTGTCATCGAGTAGGCGTGTAGATAAGAGCGCTGTAGTGAGGGGCAGGTGTGAGTGGCCGGGACCTGAGGGCGTGTGGCCGGCCCGTCGTCATGGTGACAGCCGCCCCTCACTGCCACGCCTTCTGACCCGCGCCGCCTCCCCCCCTCCCCCCTGCTCACACACTTACAGGTACACCCACAAGGGCTATGTTATATGTTCCTGGTGGCAGAAGTGTTACCTGCGTGTACCTGGGATCCTTTAGGAGTGGTAACCAACAGTGGAGGTACATGAGGGGATGTCACACACACACACACACACACACACACACACACACACACACACTATAGAACGGCAAAGACTCGTAGTAAACAACATAAGGAACAATTATGATAAAAATATAAGTCTCTTTAAAAATGTCATTCACAAATTTCACCTCCGATATTAATAGAATTTACACGTCAGTATTAAACCTTGTAGTCACTTTGTCCAAAAATAAATTGTAAACTTTTAAAATTGCGGCAACACTCCTACATGTTGGTGACGTCACTAGTATGAGTAGAGAATATATATAGCTTCATATATAAGGACGGTTTACATATTGTTATTTAATATGTCTGAGTCATTTAGATATTTAATTATTGTATGATTTTATAATATGTGTTTGTTGTAAAAGATAATGGTTATAAAATTGTCCGAGCTAAGATGAATCATTTGCATTTTTTTTTTCTTTAACCATATATGAAAAGATTCAGGAATATTGCTGTAACATTGTGGGACTCTAGTTGACGATTAGCATACCTCGGAGAAATTCAGAATGGCAGACTTGGTATAGGACGGCAGACTTACTCACTATATTCAGGCAGACACTCACTATACTCAGGCAGACACTCACTATACTCAGGCAGACACTCACTATACTCAGATAGATAATGAAAGGAAAGTGGAGATACATCTGATCTCCATAATACTCAGCTCAATAAAATAGACCGCTTTACATTCACGGGACTAAGGGGGGGGTTGGTGGGGGTGGGGGAGAGGTAGTGGAAGATGGGGATGGAGAGGGAGAGGAGGGAAGAGGGGGTGTGGGGAAGTGGAGATAGTGCTGAGTGGCGGGATGGAAGGAAGGAGGGAGATACAGGTGGAAGAGGAGTGAAGGAGAAAGGGCAGGGGAAAATGTAAGGAGGGAGGTAGGAGAAGAAGGGGGGGCTAAGAAGGGATCTAGAGGGTAATGAGGAGAGGAGGAAGGGATGGGGTGAAAGAAGATGAGGGTTGAGAATGATGGAAAGAGGGAGGGAGGAAGAGGGGCTAAAATGATGGAAGGGGAGAGGAGAGAGGAAGAAGGGTTTGAATAATGGGAGAAGAAGGAAGAGAGATAACATGATAAATGGTGAACAAGTTGTGCACCTTTGACCATCTGGTGGTGAAGGTAATGATGCAACCTGTTATTATTCACTTAATTACCTGCTGCCTCTCTGGGGTCACTAACCTAACCTAACCCAACCCAACCCAGCCCAGGTGAAATAAGTTGGGGGCTAATATTTAGGCGAGTGTCTCTCTCTCTCTCTCTCTCTCTCTCTCTCTCTCTCTCTCTCTCTCTCTCTCTCTCTCTCTCTCTCTCTCGTTCTAAAATATGTACCCAGGAGAGGGACTGGAAATGGTTCCTTCCAAATCTCTCTATTAAAAATGTACAACACAATACCTTCGACCTTTACGGGAAATACAATCTTTTGAGAACTGCACGATTTAATATTTTTTTTTTTTTTTTGTTATTTTTATGCTTGGAAAAATATGCAGCGTTTTCATCACAAGTTTGTAATATTTTCCGGGGGAGATTTTTCGTGTGTGTGAGACGTTGTTATTGTGAACGGGGAAGGTAGCGGCGATATATTATGGTATTTTGGAGGATCACCTGAAGTTTAGCCCCCCCCACCAGCTTATTTCACCTTTAAATTAGTCAACCTAACCTAACCTAACCTAACCCCAGGGACTAATCTTCAGGTATGCTTATTATTTTTGTTCCATGATTGGTGCGTCAACAGTGAGATGGAGGACTGAGAAAACGCCACTCTGGTTTTTTTTTTCCAGATTCTTTGAAAACTTCTGGAAATTAACAAAATATTAAAGAAATAATGGAATCTGTGTCTTCTTTTCCCTTCTTCTTCTTCTCTCTCTCCTCCTCTATATCAATCCCCTTTTCTCTTACCTTCCTTCTTTCTTTGACAGTTTTCCTCTTTTTCATTTATTTTCCCTAATTTGTCCAGCCTCATTCATTCTCTAATACCCTCTCTCCTCCCCCCTCATCCATCTTTCCTCTTCCTCTCCATCTCTCTTCTCTTGTTTTCCACCCTCCCTCTTTTCTCCCCATACCCTCTTCCCCTCTCTGCTACCAGCCCTACATCTCTCTTCCATCCTCCACCACCCCTTCCTTCCCTCTCATGCATCCTCTCCTCCTCCCCACTCCTCCCCTCCCCACTCCTCCCCTCCCCACGTTAACCTTTATTTTTTTAACATTGAGCAGACAGAATAATTTAAACAGGGAAAAAACTTACACTACGCTGCTATTAGACATAAACATTGTGAAGGTATTTTGTACCCTACACCTTTTGTACCTGTTGTAATTATGTAACACAGGTAATAATTTTGTCTTGATGGAGTATACATACACTCGGAGTATACATAGACTGAGTACCGTATGTATTTCATGGTCTTATTTTAATGGTAGTATGATGTATTTGGCGGTGGAAAAATTGGCTCTTTGGTCTGTGGGAAAGTTTTATGGAAATGTTAGGAGTTATGGGGAAGTTTTATGGAAATGTTAGGAGTTCTAGGAAAGTTTTATGGAAATGTTAGGAGTTATGGGGAAGTTTTATGGAAATGTTAGGAGTTATGGGGAAGTTTTATGGAAATGTTAGGAGTTATGGGAAAGTTTTATGGAAATGTTATGAATTATGGGGAAGTTTTATGGAAATGTTAGGAGTTATGGGGAAGTTTTATGGAAATGGTATGAATTTTTTTTTTACCCTTTTCCCGAATTTCAAATCCACATCTTGTTTAGAACTAGAAATAATAGTGCAGGTACGACCGACACTGTACCACCCACCTGTACCACCCACCTGTACCACCCACCTGTACCACCCACCTGTACCACCCACCTGTACCACCCACCTGTACCACTCCACCTGTACCACCCACCTCTACCACCCACCTCTACCACCCACCTCTACCACTCCACCTGTACCACCTGCACCTGTACCACCTCCACCTGTACCACTCCACCTGTACCCACCTTGCACCACTCCACCTGTACCACCCACCTGTACCACCCACCTGTACCACCCACCTGTAACACCACCTGTACCACCCACCCAGCCCACTCCACCTGTGGCTCTCAGCCTGACTGTGTGGCTCCACCACCCACCTGTACCACCCACCTGTATGAACCCTTGATACAGGTGAGGTGGTAGTACAGATGGAAGACACCGTGGGTGGGAGACAGTGGGCGGTAGGCACACTAGGTGGAAGAGAAAGACCGTAGGTGATAGTGTACGTGAAAAACACACTAAGTGGGGGACAGTAGGTGGCAGAGAGACATTTAATGAGAGACACAGTAGGTGGGGAAGACACAGTAGGTGAGGGAGATACACTATGTGGGGGACAGTAGGTGGCAGAGAGACATTTAATGAGAGACACAGTAGGTGGGGAAGACACAGTAGGTGAGGGAGATACACTATGTGGGGGACAGTAGGTGGCAGAGAGACATTTAGTGAGAGACACAGTAGGTGGGGGAGACACAGTAGGTGGGGAAGACACACTATGTGGGGACAGGTGGGAGAGAGACATCAGTGAGAGACATTGTAGGTGGGGAGAGAGTTAATGAGAGATACAGTAGGTGGGGGTAATAGCCACTTTGTGGGTGTGGTGGTGGCGGCGGGGAGTAAATTGAGGGTGCCCCGGTAATAAGACGCTCACATTCCTGCTTGATTACTGCGTTCCTCTGTCAGTCGGCCTTCACCATTGAGGGGAAGAGAAGATCACGGGGACGAGGAGGAGGGGGCAGGAAGGAAGAGGAGAGGGCAGGAGGAGGAGGAGGATGATAAAGAAGACAAAGAGGAGGAGGTAGGAGGATCACGAGGAAGAGAGGGTGGGATAGGAGGAAGAGGCGGAGATGAAGGGGACAAGATGAAGAGGAAGGTGACAAGGAAGAAGAGAAGGAGGAGGATGACAAAGAAGAGATAAAGGAGGAGGAGGAGGATAAGGAGGGGACGGGGAAGGAGAGAGAGGGAGAGAGATGACGTAATGAGACAGGAATAGAGAAAATAATTGGGAAGAGGGAGAGAAGGGGGAGGAGAAGGCAGATAGAAAGAAATGACGTTTGAGGAGAGAGAGAGAGATATAAGGAAAGGTGAGAAATAGAGGAGGAGAAAGATTGAGAGGGAAAGAGTGGAAAGAGGAAAAAGAATGAAGGAAGAAAAGAATGATATCAAGACACTAAATAAGAATAATGAAATAAAATGATAAGTAATAATAATAATAATAATCATAATAATAATGACAAGAATAATAATAATGGTGATAATAATAATAATAATAATAATAATAATAATAATAATAATAATAATAATAATTATAGTGAACATATGGGCATTATGGCACTCAGCAGGTGGAGTACTGTATGTGTGTGTGTCACGAAGGTGTTTGATGGAGTGTATTTACTGACGAGCACAGAGGTACAGTATGCTTGTCACTTAACAAATCGGTTGGGGAGCATAGAAGCGTGGTTCCCCTTTACCCAGCAGTAAGATGTAGGAGCGTGGTTGCTAATTCATTCGATGGAGCATATGAACGTGGCTGTCTCTCACTGGATGGAGCATATGAGCATCTTTGTCTCTCACTGGATGGAGCATATGAGCATCTTTGTCTCTCACTGGATGGAGCATATGAGCATCTTTGTCTCTCACTAGATGGAGCATATGAGCATCTTTGTCTCTCACTAGATGGAGCATATGAGCACCTGTTCTCACTGATGGAGCATATGAGCATCTTTTGTCTTCACTAGATGGAGCATATGAGCATCTTAGTTTCACTGGATGGAGCATATGAGCATCTTTGTCTCTCACTGGATGGAGCATATGAGCATCTTTGTCTCTCACTGGATGGAGCATATGAGCATCTTTGTCTCTCACTGGATGGAGCATATGAGCATCTTTGTCTCTCACTAGATGGAGCATATGCGTGTTTAGATCTGCATCCCTGGGCTCCTTCATGCCCTCGTGCTGGGGGGAGAACTTCCTGATTTTAATTTACAATAATCAGACGTCAGCTGGCAGCGAGTTCCCATCCACTCCGGGGAAACTTGGTAATGTTGGTGGGTGTAGGAGGGTGTAAGGGGTGTTGGTGGGTGTAGGAGGGTGTTGGTGGGTGGGTGTGTTGGTGGGTGGTGAGGGTGTAAGGGTGCTAGGGTGTAGGAGGGTGTTGTGGTGTAAGGGGTGTTGAGGGTGCTGAGGTGTTGGTGGGGTGCTGGTGGGTGTAGGAGGGTGTTGGTGGTGTAAGGGTGTTGGTGGGTGTTGGAGGTGTTGTGGGTGGCAGTTGGTGGGTGTAGGAGGGTGTTGGTGGGTGTAAGGGGTGTTGGTGGGTGTTGGAGGGTGTTGGTGGGTGTAAGGGGTGTTGGTGGGTGTAGAGTGGTGTGAAGGGTGTGGGAGGTGTCGGTGGCTGTAATGGGTTTGGTGGGTGTACGGGGGGTGTTGGTGAGTGTAAGGGGTGTTGATGTGTAGGTAGAGGTGGTGGGGTGTTGGTGGGTGTTGGAGGGTGTTGGTGGGTGTAAGGGGTGTTGGTGGGTGTAGAGTGGTGTGAAGGGTGTGGGAGGTGTCGGTGGCTGTAATGGGTTTGGTGGGTGTACGGGGGGTGTTGGTGAGTGTAAGGGGTGTTGATGTAAGGGAATGATCATATGAAATTTTGGTGGTTGTGGGGATAAAAAATTAGGTGATTGTACTGTGGGTGGGTGACGGATGGAGGACATTAGGTGGTAGTTTGTGTAGGTGATAGGCGGGGGTATCATGCCTTTATTTAAGTGACTTGGAATGTTAGGCTCATGAGGTAGTGTACAGGTGAAAGTGTATTTGTGTATATGGAAGTAAGTGACATTATAGAGGTAGTGAATCTCTGTTTATTATGTGTCTTGTGTGTGTGAGTACATACGCAAGGAGAGTGAGGGACGCCATTTTTTTGTAGAGAAAGAAGGAGTGAAAGAAGATTAGAGGTGGAGGAAGAAAGTTATAGTTGGGAAATTGAAGAAATTTAGAAGGAGACTGAGCTAATAGTGTGTTAGGGTTGTGTCCTGGGTTAATTATTGTGGGTAATACTTTAGTGGTGCTCATAGTATGAAGAGGTACTGCTGGGTAAGTTAATATCGGTATGATAAATGTCACCAGGCGGAGTTTTATTTTCTCAGGAAGCGCTTTAGAGCGGTATAGTTTTCTCAGCTCTCTTTTTGCCCTTTCCTTCCTGGTGTGGAGTGATGGAAGTAACCTGTCGTGGATATATGCAGGCCCAGGAGGGTGCCTCTGCTTTTGTATTCTATCTGGGCATTATTGGTTACTAATGGATGGGCTTTTCTGAATAAGGGTATCTCTGTGAATTTCGGGAGACTGGTGTGAATTTTAAATTTTTCTTCGTAGTTATTTCCCCTTTCTATTTCCCGCCTGGTGTTGTCGACCTGTAACACTCGCGATCGTCCTCCATGTGTTGTTATTTGAGTGATGCCATTTGCATACATAATATCTTCGTTTCCTATTCTAGTAGGAGGCGAGGTCTCTTCTGTGTGTTGTCCGACCCTCAGTCAGGCATTTCTGTCGTCATGGAAATTTCAAAGCAGCTTTTCAATGTTGGCGGGAAGTCCGAGTTGGAGGATCTTATATTTTAGACCGTCATGCCAGACTTTGTCAAACGCCTTCGCTACATCCCGGAGAGTTAGATTACATTGTCTACCACTCGCTGATATTGACATTGAAACAGTTTATTTAGCCAGAAGAACACAGATACAGAGTCGATACGAATCATAATATTAACATGGCTGAGCCAGTTGAGAGCCTGAGCTCTCCTGTAGGCACCTGATATATACTGTACATTTATCTCAATGAAGTATTATGTAACATTTAGTATCATCTGGAATAGTACAATAGCATAACCAATTCCTCAAAAAACCGTAACAGTTACATACTTTACAGTGAAATTGATATACATGTTCTCACAGGTCTTGGTGTAGGGTCCAAGGGGTGAAGGAGAGAGGGAGGTAGAGGTGAGGGAAGAAGGGAGGTAGGAGGGGTGACGGAGGTAGCATGGAGCAGAAGTATAGGAAGAAGGGAGGTGGTGGAGGTGACGGAGGGGTGAGGGAGGAAGGAGGGAGGTAGGAGGGGTGACGGAGAAAAGGGTGGGAGTGGGGGGCAGGGAGGGAGGTAGGAGGGGTGTGGGAGGGAGGAGAGTTGAGAGAGGTAGGAAGCACGGCCAGGCAATAGACAACCTCCCTAGACCAGCATCCGCCAGTAGGGTCGGCGGAATATAAAATAAGGCCCTTAAAACACCCATATATGGGACAGGGTAGGAGGTCTAGTGCCTGTACCGACAGACAATAACTAACCCATGACACAACCCTAACACACCATTAGCTTAGCTAGGTGGTCAGCCCGCCCTCTCTTACCTCCTCCTAAATTTCTTCAATTTCCGAACTATAACTTCCTTCCCCCACCTCTAATCTTCCTTCACCCTCCTCCTTTATCTACAAAAAAAGGGTGAGGGAGGGAGGGAGGGAAGGAGAGAGGTAGGAGGGTTGATGGAAGGAGGGAGGTAGGAGGTTGAGAGAGGTAGGAAGGGTGAGGGAGGTAGGAGGGGTGAGGGAGGTAGGAAGGGTGAGGGAGGGAGAGTGTTTCTTGTGCAGCTAAGTGTCTAGAACACCTCCCTGAAGTTGTGACGGCCGCCCGCCCCACAAGAACGGTTCATTACTCCTCCTCCCTCTGCGTCCTCCACCTCCCTTGTGTGTTGTTGTTCCTTTTTGTGTTGTTGTGTTGCTGGTGTTTTAGTTTTTGTGCTGTTTTAGTATGTTGTGTTATTGAGTTGTATTGCCTGTGTTTTGCTGTGTTGATATTGGCAATGAAACATTTTATTTACCCAGAAAAATACAGATACTGAGTGGATAATAATAACAATATTAACATGGCTGAGCTCTCTTAGTGGCTCCTGATATATACTGTACATTTATCTCAGGGAATTATTGTATAACATTTAGTATCATCTGGTTTAGTACACGTAACATGGTGGTAGTAAGAACATATCAGAATGTCATGATATTCACGTTTATTTTATGTTTATTTTTTATTTATTTACATTATAAGTATATACATATTTTACAGTAGAGTTGATATACAGTAATGTGATAAGTGAGGGAAGCAATACAACATGGGTTGTGTTGGGGTGAAACAAGGGGACAGACAGTCAGTCAAGGTCATGTTGACGGCAAATATATAGTTACTGCAATGGTAATTTATAACTGTGGCAATATACGCTGGTATGTTTGTGTTGCTGGTGTGTTTATTTTTGTGTTGCTGGTGTGTTTATTTTTGTGTTGCTGGTGTGTATTGTTGTGTTGCTGGTGTGTATTGTTGTGTTGCTGGTGTGTTTATTTTTGTGTTGCTGGTGTGTCGTTTCATATCATCGTTGTCTTTCTTTCCTCCTTTTCCATCACCTCCTCCTCCTCCTCCTCCTCCTCCTCCTCCTCCTCCTCCTCCTTCCCATGATTTTCCCCACACTTCTTTCTTCCCCTCTACTCTATTGCCGTTTCTTTTACTCCCTCTCCCTTTTCACCCCATTCTCTCCTCCTCTTCCTAATCTTCTCGCTTCTCTTCTCTCTCCTCATTCTAATCCCACCACTTCTCTTCCTCTCTCTTCCCCTCTCTCCTCCTTCTCTTACCCCTCCTTCCTCTTCCTTCCTCCTACCCCTTCCACCTCTTCCTTTCTCCTCCTCTGTTCCTTTCCTCCACCATGTAAATTGTAAATCTAATCAGAATGATAACGTGGATCTGTCTTTTATGTAAATCTTCCTCTGTTATGTAAATCACAAATGTACCCCTTTGTTATAATTGAAATCTGCCCCTGACGTGTAAATCGTAAATGCAGCTCTTGTGTCTCGTGTAAATCGTAGACCAAATCCATCTCCTGTGTGTAAACCGTAAATTTTGCCCCGAGTCGTGTAAATCGTAAGTGCTCCTGGAGATAAATATTGTGTCATTTCCCACAGGGTGTCGCAGGCTGCTTCTTGCCCATTTAACTTGGTGTAATATCCCGCTACCACCAAAAAACTCTCTTCTCCCACCGTCCAAAACGGTATGCAAATTAGGTAGTTTTCCTTTCAACAATTTATCATCAGGTTTTAGCGTGATTTTGGTAATTTTTTTTTAAAGAGAGGGAGGGGAGGGAGTGGTGGGTAGTAGTAGTAGTAGTAGTAGTAGTAGTAGTAGTAGTAGTAGTAGTAGTAGTAGTAGTAGTAGTAGTAGTAGTAATGGATTGTTGTTGTTCGTTGGTAAATTATGCTGGGTGTGGATGGTGGTAAGTAGTGGTGGTTGGTGTGGATGGTGGTGGTAGGTGTGGGGATGGATGTGGTTGGTGGTTGTGGTGGGTTGATGGTGGGGTGGTTGGTTGTGGTGATGAGTGTGGATGGTTGGTGGTGTGGGTGGTGGTAGTGGTGGGTTGTGGAGGATGATGCTGGTAGTGTGGGTTGTGGTGGACGTGGATGGTGGTTTTGAGGGTTGATGTTGGTAGTAGTGGTGGTGGGTGTGGGTGGTGATAGTGGTGATGGGTGTGGATGATGTTGTTCATGGTAGTGTGGATGGTTGTAGGGTGGGTGGTGGTATGTGTGGATAGTGGTGGTGGTAGGTGTGGATGGTGGTAATGGTGGTGGTAGGTGTGGATGGTGGTAATGGTGGTGGTAGGTGTGGATGGTGGTAATGGTGGTGGCAGGTGTGGATGGTAGTAGTGTGGATGGTTGTAGTGTGTGTGTGTGTGTGTGGGAAAGTTGTCACCCCTGTAAACTCTGAATAAAACTTTGGTTATAACAATTTACTGGTTATTGCAAACTTTATAACTTTACTACAAACTCTTAGTTGTTTTTCTCGACTATTGAAAACTTTTAACTAATTTCTAGCTCACAGAATCTCTTAAAAATTCCAGAGTAAAAATGTTTAAATTATAAAAAAATCGTTCAAGGAAATTATAGGACATTTTCTTCAAAACACAATAATTTTTCCTGAAATCGAAGACTTTTTCCTCTAAATTAAAGACAAATTCCTTAGTACTAAAGATTTTTCCTCAAATTTCAGACATTTTCCTTAAACACAATGACATTTTCCTCAAAACTGTCCTTTCACGTCCTCCAGAGAGAGAGAGAGAGAGAGAGAGAGAGAGAGAGAGAGAGAGAGAGAGAGAGAGAGAGAGAGAGAGAGAGAGCCGCCGTCCTCACTCACCTTTCTCTATCTTATACATTTTTGCAAGTGTGATAAGAAGGGAAAAATGTCGGAATTCATCGTCTGGAATAACATGACTTGAGGCTCCCGGGACACTGGCTGCCTGGCTGGTTGTTTGGTTGACTGAATGACTGGTTGGTTGATTCCTCTTTTCTCTCACCTGCTGCAGCTCCTCCTCTCACCTGCTGCAGCTCCTCCCCTCGCCTGCTGCAGCTCCTCCCCTCACCTGCTACAGCTCCTCCTCTCACCTGCTGCAGCTCACTCCTCTCCCAAGCCTCCTCACCTGCCTGCAGCTCTCTCTCTGCTGCAGCTCCTCCACCTCACCTGCTGCGCTCCTCCTCTCCTGCTGCAGCTCTCTCTCACCTGCTGCAGCTCACTCCCCTCACCTGCTACAGCTCCTCCCCTCACCTGCTGCAGCCTCCTCCCCTCCCACCTGCCCTCCTCCTCTCCCCACCTGCTACAACTCCTCCCCCTCATCTGCTGCGCTGCTCCCCTCCTGCTGCTGTCCTCCTCTCCTGCCCCACGCTCCTCCCCTCTCACCTGCTGCACCTCCTCCCCTCACCTGCCCAGCTCCTCCCCTCCCCTGCCCCAGCTCCTCCCCTCACCTGCTGCAGCTCCTCCCCTCCTCACTGCAACTCCTCCCTCACCTGCTGCAGCTCACTCCTATCTGCTACAACTCCTCCCCTCACCTGCTGCAGTTCCTCCTCTCACCTGCAGCTCCTCCTCTCACCTGCTGGCTCTCCCTCACCTGCAAAACTGCTCCTCACCTGCTGCAGCTCTCCCTCTGCAGCTCCTCCCCCTCACCTGCTGCACCTCCTCCTCTCTGCCTGCTGCAGCTCCTCCCCTCACCTGCTGCAGCTCCTCCCTCACCTGCTACAGCTCCTCCTCTCACCTGCTACAGCTCTCCCTCACCTGCCAGCTCCTCCCCTCTCACCTGCTGCATCCCTCCCCTCTCCCCTCTGCAGCTCACTCCCCTCTCCTGCAGCTCCTCCCCTGCTGCACCTCCTCCTAAGTGTTGAACGTAGGGGAGTGTGTTCATTTGACTGACACTTACACTTGTCCTTTCTTCTCTTCTGGGTACAAAGTTAAGTATAAGGGTATAGCTCTCTCTCTCTCTCTCTCTCTCTCTCTCTCTCTCTCTCTCTCTCTCTCTCCTCTCTCTCAAGGTGAAAGCAACAGAACAGAAAAAATCTTTGGCCCTCAGGGAGAAATGTCATGTACCCTGACCAAATGTAAGTGTGTGTGTGTGTGTGTGTGTGTGTGTGTGTGTGTGTGTGTGTGTGCGCGCGTCATGTGTTTGTATGTATTTGTGTATATAATTGTTATTTTCCCTAACTTTTTTCCTTTTCGCTTCTCCTTTCCTCCTCGTCTTTTTCCTCCTCCCCGTCTTTTCCTATTTCCCTCCCTCCCTCCTTCCATCCCTTTCCCCCCTCCTCCCTCCATCAAATAGTGACCACCAAACAGATCACACTCCTCCATCCTTAACACACAATAACCAGCCAAAGCATGTGATAAATTATGTAAATCATTTTACTTGTGCCAACGACTTCGACTAGTGAGGAGTAACTTCTGAAGCCTGGCAGGTGATTACAGACTCACCTGAGATGCTCGATAGCTTTACATGTTGTTGGTGTCATGAGGTGTGTTGTTGGTGTCATGAGGTGTGTTGTAGGTGTCTCATGAGAATGTGTTGTTGGTGTCATGAGAGCGTGTTGTTGGTGTCATGAGGTGTGTTGTTGGTGTCGCCAGAGGCGTGTTGGTGTGTTGGTGTGTCATGAGGCGTGTTGTTGGTGTCATGAGGTGTTGTTGGTGTATGAGGTGTGTTGTTGGTGTCATGGGGTGTGTTGTTGGTGTCACCAAGAGGTGTGTTGTTGGTGTCATGAGGTGTGTTGTTGGTGTCATGAGTTTATGTTGTTGGTGTCATGAGGTGTGTTGCTTAGAGTGTCATGAGGTGTGTTGTTGGTGTGTAAGGGTGTGTTGGTGTCTCATGAGGTGTGTTGTTGGTGTCATGAGGTGTGTTGTTGGTGTCATGAGGTGTGTTGTTGGTGTCTCATGAGGTGTGTTGTTGGTGTCATGAGGTGTGTTGTTGAGTGTCATGAGGGTGTGTTGTGTTGGTGTCATGAGTGTGTTGTTGGTGTCATGAGGTGTGTTGGTGTCATGAGGTGTGTTGTTGGTGTCATGAGGGTGTGTTGTTGGTGTCATGAGGTGTGTTGTTGGTGTCATGAGGTGTGTTGTTGGTGTCATGAGGGTGTGTTGTTGGTGTTATGAGAATTGTTGTTGGTGTCATGAGGTGTGTTGTTGGTGTTGTAAGGGTGTGTTGTTGGTGTCACTTAGAGGTGTGTTGTTGGTGTTATGAGAAGGGTGTGTTGTTGGTGTTATGAGGTGTGTTGTTGGTGTCGCCCAGGAGATTGTGTTTGTTGGTGTCATAGGTGTGTTGGTGTCATGAGTGTCTATTGTTGTGAGATTATGGGTGTCATGAGGTGTGTTGTTGGTGTCATGAGGGTGTGTTGTTGGTGTCATGAGGTGTGTTGTTGGTGTCATGAGGTGTGTTGTTGGTGTCATGAGGTGTGTTGGTGTCATGAGGTGTGTTGTTGGTGTCATGGTGTGTTGTTGGTGTCATAGGGAGGTGTGTTGTTGGTGTGTGGGGTGTGTTGGTGTCATGAGGTGTGTTGTTGGTGTCATGAGGTGCATGTTGTTGGTGTCATGAGGTGTGTTGTTGGTGTCGCAAGGTGTGTTGTTGGTGTCATGAGGTGTGTTTATTTGGTGTCATGGGGTGTTGTTGATGTCATGGTGTGTTGTTGGTGTGTGAGGTGTGTTGTTGGTGTCACTGGGGTGTGTTGTTGGTGTCATGAGGTGTGTTTGTAGGTGTCATGAGTTGTGTTGTTGGTGTCATGAGGTGTGTTGTTGATGTCATGAGGTGTGTTGTTGGTGTTGCATGAGGTGTGTTGTTGGTGTCATGAGGCCTTGTTGTTGGTGTCATGAGGTGTGTTGTTGGTGTCATGAGTTGTGTTGTTGGTGTCATGAGGTGTGTTGTTGGTGTCATGAGGTGTGTTGTTGGTGTCATGAGTTGTGTTGTTGGTGTCATGAGGTGTGTTGTTGGTGTCATGTTGTTAGGTATATCGTATATGTTTTTCTTGTTGTTATGAATTACTTTTTGTATTGTGATTATTATTGTTGTTCATTTTTGTATTCAGAATTTTATTTTTGATGATAATAAATACTAGTTTTATTATTATTATTATTATTATTATTATTATTATTATTATTATTATTATTATTATTGCCACTATCATCATCATCAATATTACCAATGAACACAAAATAACACAATTAAAAAAATCCGGATGAAGCTCTGGATGACACTTAGTGCAAGGCAGCTCCTCCTCCTCCTCCTCCTCCTCCTCCAAGAAAATGCTGCACTTCTTTTTTACTTAATCTCTAACTCTTAAAGACGATGAATCTGCTCAAGGTGAAAACGTGCACAAGTCACTAACCGGGGGCCCCACATCATATCCTTCCTTCCTTCCTTCATTCATTCCTTCTATTCCTCCTTCATCTTTCCCTTTATTCCTTCTTTCTTTCCTTCCTCTCCCTTCATCCCTCCTTCTTTCATTCCTTCATTCCTCCCTCTCTTCATCCTTCCTTCTTTCCTGCCTTCTTCCCTCCTTCCAGCATCTTCCTTCCTCCTTCACCTACTTGATGGACAGGTACCGTTGGGAACGAGAAGAATACCTGAGTCACCCTTTTGCTTACTGGAAGTGGTGACGTGATGGCTGTGGTCACGTCGGCAGCAGGAGGAAGAGGAGAAGGGAGGCGGAGGAGGAGGAGGAAGGAAGAGTAAAAGGAGGGAGATAAGGAGGAAGAGGGGGAAAAGAATAATAATAATAATAATAAGAAGATGTCACAGGGATCTAATGTAGGAGGAGCGTGGGTAAATACTTGAGGGAGGAAGAAGAGGATAGTGGGGAAAAACAGTTGGTGTTGGAGGAGTCAGTCGGGTGGTGTTGGAGGAGGCAGCCGTGTGGTGTTGGAGGAGGCAGCCGTGTCAGCCGGGTGGTGTTGGAGGAGGCAGCCGTGTGGTGTTGGAGGAGGCAGCTGGTCAGTCGTGGGTGGTGTTGGAGGAGGCAATGTGTGGTGTTGGAGGAGGCAGCCGTGGGCCGTCGGGTGGTGTTGAGGAGGCAGCCGTGCCGGGGCCGGGTGGTGCTGGAGGAGTGCAGCCGTGGTGCTGGAGGAGGCAGCCGTGTCAGCCGGGTGGGTGTTGAGGAGGCAATGTCAATCGCGGTTTTGGAGGAGGCAGCCGTCAGTCGGGTGGTGTTGAAGAGGCAGCCGTGTCAGCCGGTGGTGTTGGAGGAGAGGCAGCCGTGTCAGCCGGGTGGTGTTGGAGGAGGCAGCCGTGTCAGTCGGGTGGTGTTGGAGGAGGCAGCCGTGCCAGTAGGGTGAAGCTGAAGGAGGCAGCCGTGTCGTCAGCTGGGTGATGCTGGAGGAGGCAGTCATGTCAGTAGGGTGGTGTTGAGGAGGCAGCCATGTCAGTAGGGTGGTGTTGGAGGAGGCTGGTGGTGATGGTGACAGAGCCGTCGGCAGCATCAGGGAAGGGGAGGGGGGCGGGGGACTCACTGTGTATAATTTCCGGTAAAAATGGGGTGGCGACACGCGGCCATTGTGAGGTCGACGCTGGAGTTATTTCATTAGGGTCGCTTCATTTCCTTTCCCGAGTCGCTGTCAGGAGGTGGTGACGTCTGGCAAGGTGGTGGTGGCTCTCTCTCTCTCTCTCTCTCTCTCTCTCTCTCTCTCTCTCTCTCTCTCTCTCTCCACCCTTCTTTGTGTTTTACTCCCCGCCCTTCACCCTCACCCCGCCTTTTCCAAGTTATCCCCCCTCTTCCCCCCTCACCCCCGACCCTCCTCTTTGTCTTCCCTCACCCCCTATGTTCTCCCCCCGACGTAAGGATGGTAGGGGGTGAGGGAGGATGGGCTCTGGACACTGTTATAATTCATGATTAACCTTTGTGGTGTTGGGTCTGGCCGGCTCCAACCTGGCGCCAGCGTCACCACCACAGCCGCCACCATCACTACCCAGCCAGCCTGTGTGTCCGCCGCAGTCTCTTTCTTTCTTTCTTTCATTCTTTCTTTCTTTCTTTCTTTCTTACTTACTTACTTTCGTCAAACTATAAATAAACCATATCTTTTAACTCGTCAATAGTCTCATCAATAATAAAAACAGTTTACAGTTGTACTTGACTATAATAACAGTTTAGTCTGAATCCCTTAAAAACATAGCCTAACAAATGACTGGACTTACTGCATGATATAAAGATCGTGTTGTAGGCGAGATGGAACAACTGTACAGAGAAGAAGGATATTTAAAACAGTGATTCATCGGTGGTAAACACTAAGTCAGCGTAAATAAAATGTTCTCCGGCAGGTTAGGTTAGGTTAGGGTGTTTAATCTTGAGGTGAATTATGATGGAGTGGAGGTTCTTCAGGTTAGGTTAGGTTAGGTTAGGGTGTTTTATCTTGAGGTGAATTATGATGGGGTGGAGGTTCTTCAGGTTAGGTTAGGTTAGGTTAGGTTAGGTTAGGGTGTTTTATCTTGAGGTGAATTATGATGGGGTGGAGGTTCTTCAGGTTAGGTTAGGTTAGGTTAGGTTAGGGTGTTTTATCTTGAGGTGAATTATGATGGAGTGGAGGTTCTTCAGGTTAGGTTAGGTTAGGGTGTTTTATCTTGAGGTGAATTTTGATGGGGTGGAGGTTCTTCAGGTGGTCCGAAGTAGGTTTTTTGATACAGGTTAACGATGTATAAGGTTTGTACAGGTGTGTAGAATACGGCTCCATGGTCCTAAGGGTTGTATCACTGAAGGTAGAATGTGTCGTGAAAAAACGCCTGGCGAAGCGTTTCCTTGAACATGCCATTGCAGGATAGAGGGAGCTGGTGGGTGGGCGGGGATGAGAGAGTGAACGCCAGTCGTTGTTGATCGCTCGAGGTGGTGTTGTTAATATGGCAGGGACTTTGTGTGTGTGTGTGTGTGTGTGTGTGTGTGTGTGTGTGTGTGTGTGTGTGCTGGACATCACACTGCCAACGTCGTGCTACTTCCCCAACCCCGGCCTCCTCCCCCAACAACATCCTCCTCCCCAACAACGTCCTCCTCCCCAACAACCTCCTCCCCCACAACGTCCTCCTCCCAACGTCCTCCTCCCCCACAACGTCCTCCTCCCCACAACGTCCTCCTCCCCACAACGTCCTCCTTCCCCCACAACCGTCCTCCTCCCCCCCACAACGTCCTCCCTCCCCCACCAACGTCCTCCTCCCCCACACCGTTCCCCCCCATTAACGTCCTCCTCCTCCCACAACGTCCTCCTCCCCCCACAACGTCCTCCTTCCCCCCACAACGTCCTTCTCCCCCAACAACATCCTCCTCCACACCATCACAATGCAGGGATCACCATTTACATGTAGTGGTGATTAGCTTAACGAGGGAATCCGGCCACGTGTCGCTAATTAGCTGATGGCAGGACAGGTGCAGTGAGGGAACCTTATCTCTGTCAGGTCTGCCTCACACTGCTCACAGACACCAAGAATAGAGTGTTGTGATGGGGTGGGTGAGACGAGGATAGGGGGAGGGATGTTATGGGTGGGAGGGAGATAGGGTGAGGCAGTCAAGACTCCCCTGCACTTTAAAATATTTACCTGGGGAAGAACATAATATATTCTTCCCCAGGTAAATATTATATTGAAAATAACTGGCGTAGTGTACAGGAGAAACTCGTGCTAAACATGTTCAAGTTATGTAATTATGAGGTGTGTGTGTGTGTGTGTGTGTGTGTGTGTGTGTAAGCCACCACAGGCACAACATTACCTCAGCTTGTCGCTAATAACCGGAAAGCGAGTGCAAAGATTTCATTCCCTCTCATAACAGAAAAATAAAAGGCGATAAGCGGTAACATTAATGAAGGAGGCCCGCGGGAGTCCTCCACACTTTTATGTTTACTGTGTGCCCCAACTTCAGGCTATCGTGGGAGTGTAATTTTACCTCCAAATGGCAAAATTCTCGCCGAGACATAAATTTGATTTTTTGATAATTATGGTATTTAGTACAGGTAATTACGGTGGTGCACAGGTGAGGGAAGCTTGGTGGAGGTCATGGTGGAAGTAACACATTAACTGGAAAACGGTCTGAATAATTTATTTTAGCTGTTCTTTTTTACATTCCAGGTAAACTGTTCAAATATCTTAGGAGTGAAGCCCACATAAATATCTATGACTTTTAATGTAAGAGAAACTTGGTTACATAAATAATGGCTCACAACATCACTGGTCCAGCTATGACTCCGGGCTGACTGCTTCAGTATCGTCCCTCTTATAACTCAACCACTTGATAAACGGATCACGTGAAGATTAGACATCCCAGCTTATGTCACTTGATTAAACACCCTTAACAGTACCTGGGGAGGGGGGATTAGGTTAAGAAAGGTTGGGTTTGGTTAGATTAAATTAGATTAGGTCAGCCTTAGGTTAAGTTAGGTTAGGTTGGTTAATCTTCAGGTGAAATAATCTAGGGTGGTTGTTCTTCACGTGCTTATAGTCTCCCGATATTTCACTGATGTGTCTCCAGTGTCTTCACTACTCTTACTGGGAGCAGGTGAGGATAGTGGTGGAAGAGTGGCCTTGATACCCCTATTTGAACCAGATCCCCAGGGTGGTGGTGGTGGTAGGGTGGCCAAAACCCCCTTTCATGGACCAGACGAGGTTCCCGGGGTGGTGGTTGTTGGTGGTGGTGGTAGTGGCCACACATGGACTAGGTCCCTGGGGCCACGTAACTCGCCGTGCTCGGGCTCACACAAGTGGCTGTTAAGAACCTCCACGGCTTCATTACCGCCGCTCCTTCACTACACTTTTCACCTGTTCAAGTTACTCTGTTTTGTTTTTGGGATAATGCTTCCGGGGATGTGATGATGACCTTACTTACCTGTGATTACCTCCTCTAGTTACCTTAAATGATTACTTGATTTACCTGTGACTATTTTATGTGCTTGTGATTATCAGATGTACCTGTGATTACCTCCTGTACTCCTGTAGGTGCTTTACATGATTACCTGATGTACCTGTGATTATACACCTGGGATTACCTGTCGTGTGCTGTACCTGTGATTATATACCTATTATTGTTAGATACACTTGTTTTTACCTGGTTTACCTGTGATTACTTGATATATCGGTATATTTACCCGGTATACAATCAACAAAAACAATAACCTAACATCTTAGGAATGAAATATAAAGAAATAAAATACGAAGCGGATTTATTGGCAATTTATAAGTACATTTTATTGATTTTTTTATTTATATATTTTTTGCCAACTGTTATAATAGCGCCTTTTATAGTTTCTACAGGGTGGTGCATAAGTCCCAGTCGGTTAGGATAGTCGTAAAAATGAATACAATTTATTAGGGAAGGAATATTTGTCGAAATGGTTGTATTTTGTGTTGATGTTTCTTTATTTATTACAATATTTTCACTTTATTTTTCTTTCTTTTTTTTTATTTGGTCACCCTGTTGTGTGGGGGATGGTTGAGTATTACTGAACTGGGACGACGACACACGGTAGAGGTTGATGTGTGTAGTGCTTGTTTGTAGGGTGACACACACACACACACACACACACACACACACACACACACACACACACACACACACACACACACACACACACACACACACACACACACACACACACACACACACACACACACACACACTCTCTCTCTCTCTCTCTCTCTCTCTCTCTCGTCGTCATATTCTGCTAAATAAAACTCCCATGTGTGACGTCACCTGCCAGCACACGCCCCCTGTAATGATGCACAAGAATGTAAACAACTGTGTGATGACCGTGTTATTAGGTGGGCTGTCGTGTTCTGGAGAGAGTTATGTTTAACGGCGATGTGAGGTGAAGAATGTTGCTGGGTTAGGTTAGGTTAGGTTAGGTTAGGTTAGGTTAGGTTATGTTAGGTTAGGTTAGGTTAGGTTACCCCTTAGGTTAGCGTTAGGTTAGTTTAGCCTTAAGTTAGTTTAGATAAGGTTAGGTTAGTGTAGATTAATGTTGCCTTAGGTTAAGTTAGATAAGGTTAAGGTTAGGTTAGGTTAGATTCGCGTTAGGTTTAGTTAGCGTTCGGGTTGTTAATTTTTAGGTTGGAGGGGCTAATATTCATGTAATCCCCTTCCGGTACTTCGTTTTCCCTCCCGGCATGTGGTTCTCCCCTCCCAGTATGTGGTTCCTCCTTCCAGGTATATGGTTCCCCCTCCCGGTACGTGGTTTAATGATGTTATCTGGTAAACACAGTTAATTAACCCCCGTAGTGTATAAAAGCACTCACCCACCCAGCCCATTTACTCGCGTCATCTCTGTATGGTGTATATCAAGGATTACGGAAAATAGCTTTATGGGGTGAAAAAGTGAATTCGTGTAATTAAGAGAGACCGGACGAGGCACCGCGGGGCACCAGGGTCACGTGGTGTTGGTCGAGGGGTAGTTTGTGTGTTGGTAATTGTATTGATTGATGATTAGGCGCAGTTGAGAGGAATATAGGTAAGGTTTCAGGTGTAGGTAGTGGCACTGTAGAGTATGGGGGCTGACACTGTAGGGTGAAGAGGTTGGCACTGTAGAATGAAGAGGTTGGCACTGTAGGGTGAAGAGGTTGGCACTGTAGGATAAAGAGAGTGGCACTGTAGGCTGAGGGGTAGCAGAAAAAGGCACTACCATCTATATCAGGTTATTTATCATGTAAGGGGCTGGAGTAGGGAAGACCTGTACAAGTGCTGTTATCTTCACGGGTTCTGGTGTAGCCTCTTGGTGGGGGCGGAGGGAACGGGGAGAGACCAACTTAGTTTACTGAGAGAGAGAGAGAGAGAGAGAGTGTTATCAACTGAGGAGGCCGGCAGACAGATAAGAGCCGACTACGATGGGGGAATGGGGAGAAGTTAGAAGTTACATTAGGGCGTTGGGATAGTGGTATGGGGAGACCTGGGAGATGTTGATACTATCTACGGAACACACACACACACACACTGTAGAACACGGCGACGGTAGTACTGTACTGTTATCAAGTAGAGAGGGAAGGAAGAAAGGTGGGAGGGAAGGAAGGAAGAAACGTAGAGGGGTGGGGGCCTCGTGAGACACAAGTGAAGGACACGGCCGCCATCACCTCCTGAAAGTCCCATCAAGAAATAATTGGATCTTGTGTATTTTTGTCACAACTAGACAGTGTAGAGGCGAGGGACACTACACCATTGGATATGTTCTTCCTGTTTTTATTTCCGATTTTTTTTTTTTTTTATCTATACTGAGAATATTTTTGGCTTTTTGCTGTTTTTTTTTATTCGTTTTTTATTTTGTTATACGAGATTATTTTATTTATATGTTAATTTTTTGTTATTGTTTAATTATACTTGGTTTTTTTTTTATTTTGATTCATTATTACTTTTTTTTTCAATATTTGTGGACGAAATGCCTTTGATACTTGTTGACATCTGCCATCAACTTAGGGAACATTTATATATGGTTAGTTTATACCTGATGAATTATATTTTTTTATAGAATTGTACCAGAATAACATGATCAATTGAACATGATAAATATGTTCTCATCCGAAGCCAGATTTACTTAGTACTTCACCTCTACCTATTATTACACGCCGGGTATTACGAAATGTCCGGGGAAATTTGTGTTATTTTGCATTGACATTGAAAATACATTACTGAAAAATGAAGGGAATGTTTACTTAGCTCACGATAACAAAACTCAAGAGGGAAGTAGATAATTTTTTTTTTAATTCCTCAAAATAAAGAAATATTATTTGGGTTTGGTTTCGGAAAGATATTTTGAGTATATTTAAATGTTTTAAATTAATGAAAAAGAATTGTTAGAACTTGAAGAAATTTGTAAAAAAAAAAAAATATATGTATAAAATAATATACTTCACTACTATTAGACTAAAGAATAAACATAGTAAGAATAGGATAATTAAATTGACACAAACCAAAATAAAAAATGAAGTTAGTAAGAATGGAAGAATTAAATTAACCAGACTATTGAGAAAAAACCTTGTATTATTTCCCCTCCTGTCTTGATAACTGGAAGCAGCTGTCAAACTCCCTCCCAACTAGTTTCATTTGGGCTATCATCCTGCTCCAAGTTGGGCCCGTCACTGACATATTAAACACCGCCACCACCACCCGAGACGCCACCCACTACACTTACCTCTCACACCCACTACTACCCACCACTACCCACCCCTCACACATACACCTACCCACCCCTCACACCCTCACACCCACCTACCCATGAAGACTTAGGTTGTGTTTATCTTGAGAGGTGGGAGGGTTATACATGGTTCTTTCTCCCAGCTTGGTCACTACTGCCTCCACCTTCTCTTGATGCTGCTCACCCGCCCACCCGTGAGTATGGAGGAATCTGGGTGGGTAGGTGGGTGACTAAGATGATGTGGTTGGTGGTGGGTGTATTGGAGAAGCGGGTGGGTGGGTGGGTTTGTTGTAATTAACGGTTTATTGAAAGAGCATGGCAGACGGAAGGCTGAAAATGTACGGTTACATAATTGGGGAATGGATCACTTGATTGCCAAATAATATACAAGTAACATAAGTGAGACAAATATGATATATTATAACTAGGTGGGGAGAAGGTTATAATACAGGGCATTTCAACATAGTAACAGTACTAAAAGGTAAGATTGACTGGGAGTGAATACACTGGTTGATTACGAGTTGTTGATAATTTTTACAATGGTTGGGACTGGGCTGTTCTTATAGCCATCATTCCGTGCTCGTATGGGCTGAATGCTGTTTTGGTGTCGAACAGCAATTCGCGGACGAGGGATCTCAGGTGGTAGTAGGATCCGGTGTCGAGGATGGTGCAAAAGCCTCTCACCAAATTTTCAGATGAGGTCTTGGTGATGGTCAGAGAGAGCCGAGAGGGTCAGTGTGTTGAGCGCTTCTTGATATGTGGAGTGTGTGTGTGTGTGTGTGTGTGTGTGTGTGTGTGTGTGTGTGTGTGTGTGTGTGTGTAAAAGTCATAATTACGAGAACCCCCCTTCCCGCCATCAAACCCCTTCCCCTGCTATCCCGTCTCCCTACCTCCCTCTCCCCTCACCCACCTCTCTCGGACTGGTCATTTGGTCTGGCCATGATTGATACACCTACCATTGAGTGTGGACTGTTATTGTCGTGGGTGGTCGGGGTAGTATCAGCAGCCAGGAGTATTAACGCCGGGATTACCTTGTCGATTTAACCGATAAAAGCAACATGTAAAATTCACTACCATTGAAATGGATTTTATTCAGTATCCTTCCCAACCGTTTCAACCACCCAGCCAGCGAGCCAACCCAGCCAACTAGCCAACCCAGTCGACTCACTCAGCCACCCAGCCAGCGAGCCAACCCAGCCAGCCAACTAGCTTGACCAGTCGATAGAGTAATGTTGTTGTGTAGTGAGTAGTGAGGGAAGATAGGGGAAGAGAGAGGGAGGGAGGGATAAGAGAAAAGGAGAGAGAGATAGTGATAAGGAGATGAAAGGGATGATTGTTGGGAGAAGGAATAGGGAATGGATGGATAAGGGAGGGGGGGGGGGATGTAGAGAAAGGCGAAATACGGAAGAGGTTGAAGGATGATGGTAGGAGGAAGAGGGAAAGATGGGATGAGGGAGAAGGGCAAAATAGGATGAAGAAGGTAAGGGTGGCATAAGGGAGAAGAGGGAGGAATGCAAGAGTTAAGGACAGAAAGGGAAAAGACGGCTTGCTGTTAATAAGAACAAAACAAGATACGACGATAATTAAATAATGGAGTCACACAGAAGGTCACTGAGTGTTGACCCTCTAATTGGACCTAAGATGACCCTAAAGTGATATCAGATTGACCCTGCTACCTCAAGAGAGACATTGGGGTGAGGAACTGTGAGGAGAGGAACGTTTTAGGGGGTGTGGTGAAGAGGAGCGTTTTAGGGGGGTGGTGAAGAGGAACGTTTTAGGGGGGGTGGTGAAGAGGAACGTTTTAGGGGGTGTGGTGAAGAGGAACGTTTTAGGGGGTCTGGTGAAGAGGAACGTGTGGGTGTGCGGTGTAATGGATGAAACTCGGTGTATTTCTCAAGAGGTCAAGAAAGTCTCACCTGGTTAAGTGTTCGTACTCACGGATCTCTTGTGTTGATGCTCCGAAACCCCTGATGCTGCTGCCTACAAATGACACCACCACCACCACCATCACCACCATACTACACTAGCACTACCACTACCCCCACCATACTACACTACCACTACCACTACCATACTACACCACCACCATACTACACCACCAGCACTACCCCCACCACTATACTACACCACCAGCACTACCACCACCACACTACACCACCAGCACCGTTGAGGCTGAACATGGAGACATCGTGCTGGCTTATCTTGTTTATGGGCGAGCGGGACCGTGGGTGGACGCCGCCGCTGGAAGCTTGGCTACCACACGGTATTTATGGCCTCGCTTGTACCGGATGAGAGATTAAAGTCCACCCAGTAACTTGTTCCAGGGAGGATGGGGATAGTATGGCTGGCAGGGGAAGGAGTGATGGATAGGCAGCTGGCTAGTACGGTTGGGGGATGAGGATAATGTGGCTGGCAGGGGTAGGAGTGAGGGATAGGCAGCTGGCTAGTAAGGCTGGGGGATGAGAATAGTGTGGCTGGCAGGGGTAGGAGTGAGGGATAGGCAGCTGGCTAGTGCGGCTGGGGGATGAGGATAATGTGGCTGGCAGGGGTAGGAGTGAGGGATAGGCAGCTGGCTAGTACGGCTGGGGATGAGGATAGTATGGTTGGCAGGGGTTAGATTAGGTTAGTGACTATGACCAAATATTGAGCAAGACAGCTGCACACAAGGCAGAAAACACGCGCCATGCACCAAACACCGAAACCTGTCCATTCTCGTAGAAACACGCGATTAATTGTCTTTCCCTGGACTATAGTTGCAAATGGATTGGTCAGACAATAAGATAAACGCAACACCACAGCAAGTAACGACACAATTCCGCGGCGGCATGTAAGAAACACAACACCACGGCATGTAACAAATGCAATACCACATTAAGTAACTAACACAACACCACATTAAGTAACAAACACAACACCACATCAAGTAACAAACACAACACCACATCAAGTAACAAACACAATACCACAGCAAGTAACAAACACAACACCACAACAAGTAAAAAGCGCAGCACCACGGCAATTAACAAATACAACACCACAGCAACTAACACAACACCACGGCAAGTAACAAACGCAGCACCACGGCAAATAACGACGCAACACACCCTGGGCAGAAGAGAAAAGAGGGGAATGTTATCCACTCACCGAGCTAACAGGAGATTGACAAGGTGGCTGGGGGAATAATTTGGGCGGGGTGTTGGCAGGTGCATCAGGCATGGCGGCCGCTGGTGCGAGGAGCGTGACAGCTGAAACATTGACGCTGGCGTGTTTACCTGCAGTCTACCTGCAGAGGTGAGCCAAGGGGAGGAGGGAGATGGGTGAAGTGGAGGGAGGAAGAGGGTTTAAGTGGATAGGTGCAGGCCGTGGGAGAGAGAAATTGGAGGAGTACAGAATGAAGGGAGTAAGGTGGGGTGAAGTGGAGGGAAACAGAACAAAGGAGGGATGAAGTGGAGGGCTGCTGATCGAGGGAAGAGTGAAGTGGAAGGGTACAGGAAAAGGTAGAGATGAAGGTGAGGGGTTGCTGAACGAGGGGGCTTTGAAGTGGAGGGGGGGATGCAGGTCGAGGGAAAGAGTAAAATGGGGGTGAAGTGGAAGGGGTACAGGACAGAGTAGAGATGCAGAGTGAGAGAGGAGGAAAAAAATATGTTAAAATAGTAATGGCTGTTTCTCCTCTCCCACCCTCTCTCCCACCGGCGTCCCAGTCTTTTAAGATTCGTACCCTAAACACAGGACCCCCCCCCCCCTTTCCACTCCCAGTATCCAGTTCTCCCCAGCCCGCTCAGCCACCTTGACACGAGTTCGGTTGAGTAAATTACAGGTGGACACAGGATATGAGGTAAGGATGAATTCTCCGACGTTTTCTTGAGATATTTGTCATTATAATTCCTAGGTGAGTTATACAGGTAATTTGGGGTATAAACAAGTGCTAGGGAAAATTTGTGTTTTGTAAAGGTAATTTCTAGGGAATATTTTTGGTTCAGGTTAAATTCTTTGATGAATTCTAGTAAATTTTCAGGTAGATATCTCGTGTAAACTCCAGGTATATAAACTCGATACAAGTTTCCTGGTTTCATCTCCAGTAAACTATAGGTAAACTTAAAGGGTATACTTGGTGGGTCTCTGTCCACATGTAAGTCTGGTAACCTGGTCGCCTGGTGAAATCCCATAAGCCCTTCAATTTTCGTTTTCGTATCTTCTTAAAGTTCAGGAAGAGACATGTGGGCGGATGGGTGGGTAGGGTGGCGGGGCGGCCCTCCTCCTCCTCCTCCTCCTCCTCCTCCTCCTCCTGCTTGGTGTCGCCAGGTTGTGCTTTAATAACTTTTTAAGCGCGGTAACTTGGGGGGCGATAACTTCCGAGTTGTAACTTGAGTGTTAACTTCAATAACTTTCGACGCTCGAGATCCCTGGATGGTGTGTGGCGAAGGGAGAGGAAGGAAGGAAGGAAGGAAGGTAACGGTGATAATGTATGTGAGAGAGAGAGAGACAGACAGAGTAGGAACGAAGAAAAAAGTTACAAAAAACAGAGAGAGAGAGAGAGAGAGAGAGAGATCTTAAGGACAGGTCGACTCTGGCGTAACTTGTCTGGTATACTGACCGTGGTAGTAGTCTTGTTATCAGTAATGGTCCTCACTTAACATAGTCCATTGATCTTAACTTGTCTCTGATATTGATAAACCCTGACTATATGGAGAGGGAGTAGAAGAGAGAGCAGGGACGTGGAGAGAAAAAGCGAGGTACAGCGACAGATCGGGAGCGAGTGAAAGGGCTATGAAAGGGAGAGAGAGTCGGTAAGTATGAGGAAAGAAAAGGGTAGAGTACAGATCAAGCGAGCAGGCTAAGAGAGAGATTGGGGGAGGAGGGACGAATTGAGGGAGGCAAGGAACGGGGAAAGAGGGAGAGGGGGGAGGGTGAGAGAGGGAGGGAGGACAGGAACGTGAGGAGTCGACAGCTCTTGATGTAATTACTGGCCAGACAGGAGCCAATCCATTGAGGCTCCCCCGCCCTGGATTCCAGCGGCGGCTCCAGGAATCGCTGCGGCATTTAGATGACATTCCCTGACATTAATGGCGGGCCTCTGTGCTCGTCTACCTGCTGGGTGCTAGTGTTTAGTCCGTCCTGTGTTTCGTAAAGAACTGTACCACACACAGCAGGCACCTTTTCACCATCCACCAGAGGCACCAACCACTACACCCATCCACCACACTACCAGGCACCAACCACTACACCCATCCACCACACTACCAGGTACCAACCACTACACCCATCCACCACACTACCAGGTACCAACCACTACACCCAACCACTACACTACCAGGCACCAACCACTACACCCATCCACCACACTACCAGGCACCAACCACTACACCCATCCACCACACTACCAGGCTTCCCCCACTAGGCGCCACCATCCCACACCAGCACTAGTGTAGGGTGAGGTCCCTTGTGCTTTTATTGTTAATTTGTGTTTTCTGTGGGGGAGAATTTCGGTGATAACTCAACAGGGTTCCTCGGAGTATTGTGGCCGAGTGGAAACAGAACTCGCCTCCTGTCCTAAAGGTCGTTGGTTCGATCATTGTTCTGTGTGCCGAAGGTTTAGTGGTTCCTCTTAACAGTATTTCAAGGAAGAGTCGACGTCATTTAACTTTTTTTTTTGACTGCGGGAATTTTTCAGTCTGATTTTTAAGGTCTCCCCGGCACCCCCCTCTCCCCCTCCCCCAAAAAAAAAAAAAAATAACTTCAGGGGCGTAAAATGAAGGACGGCGTTAGAATGGTTTTTTTAATTTTAGAGAATTCATTAGTGTGAAGGTGGAAGATGAAAAAATGAAAGTGTAGGTGAAGAATGAAGGAGGTGTTTGAATTGAAGAATGAGGAGGTGTTGGGTGAAAGAATAGGGAAGGTCATTAAGAGTGAAGAATATAGGAAATTGTGGAGTGAAAGAATGAGGAGGTGTTAGGTGAAAGAATAAGGGAGGTGTTAGGTGAAGAATGAGGGAGGTGTTAGGTAGAAGAATGAGGGAGTGTTAGGTGAAGAATGAGGGGAGGTGTTAGGTGAAGAATAGGGGAGGTGTTAGGTGAAGAATGAGAAGTGTTAAGGTGAAAGAAATAGAGGAGAGTGTTAGTTGAAGAAATGAGGGGAGGAGGTGTGGGAGGTGAAGAATGGGAGGTGTTAGGTGAAGAATGAGGAGGAGTTATGGCAGAAGAATAGAAGGAGAATTGAGGTGTTGGAATGTTGAGAAAAATGAGGGAGGTGTTAGGTGAAGAATGAGGGAGGTGTTAGGTGAAGAATGAGGAAGGTGTTAGGTGAAGAAATGAGGGAGGTGTTAGTTGAAAAATGAGGGAGGTGTTAGGTGAAGAATGAGGGAGGTGTTAGGTGAAGACATGAGGGAGGTGTTAGTTGAAAAATGAGGGAGGTGTTAGGTGAAGAATGAGGAAGGTGTTAGGTGAAGAATGAGGTACTGGGGGGGGGAGGTGTTAAAGAATTAAAACAACCAAGAATGTAAACAACACATAATGATCTTTCGTTTATGATTGGTCAGAATATCTCTCCTTGGTTCAGCTGTGTGTGTGAGCATCTCCAAGACCAGGTGAGGCGCCAGGTGGGAGGCAGATTGGCTCTACACGAGTAACTTCAGCGTGATGAAATATTAATTCTTGTTTGTTACCTAAATATTGAAGTTTTCATTTATTACGTTTTTAACATGGGAGTTTTTTTTTAGATACATTTTAAAAGATTAATTTATTTATTTATTTTTGAGCTGAATGTTGAAGATTAATTTATTATATTTTAAAGTTTGCTGTTTGTGAGCTGAATATATTAAAATGTTTGGGTTTATTAATTTTCTTTAATTTAGTGTGTTTGACAGTTCTCTCTCTCTCTCTCTCTCTCTCTCTCTCATCTGTGTATTGTCAATCTATCTGTCCGTCCGTCCGTCCGTCTGAAGGGTCTGTAACCTGTGTGTTGCACTAGTGGGGGACATGTGTGATTAAGTAGACGGCAAGTAGTTTTAAGTAGATGGTAAGAAGGTAAGTAGCCAATAACTGAGTATAAGTAGCCGGCAACTGGAAGTAGCCGGTACCAGGTTATAAGTAGCCGGCAAGGCGATAAGTATCCAGCAACTGGTGATATTTGGCGGTTATGGACCTTCTGATCGACGGCCCCTCACGTTAACACACTGTAAAGATGTCTTGTGTATGACCCAACCTGAGAGAGAGAGAGAGAGAGAGAGAGAGAGAGAGAGAGAGAGAGAGAGAGAGAGAGAGAGGTCATTAGGTGAACCATTCAGTGTGAGGTGTGTAGGATGTTACACCTTGAGTCATTTAAGAAAGTATACCTCCATTATCTTCCTCATGACTAATTAGGAGTAACTTATTATCTTCCCCACGATCAATTAGGATTACTCATTACTCATGACCCATTATCGTCCTGAGTGGGATGGGGGGGGGGTGACAGGGAGGATGAGTAGGTGGGTGGTGAGAGAGGAAAGAAGTATTGGAGAGAAGAAAGAATGGGAGGGGAGGAAGAGTGGGAGGGGTGATGGAAAAGGGAAGAAGAGTGGGAAGGTGGAGAGAGGGGGGAAGGGAGGATGAGTGGGAGAGGAATAAGAGTGAAAGTTGTTCATTTCATCACCTACAAACAAAACACAACTAACAAGAGCGTCTTGTGATGGAAGGTGAACGTAGCGAATTGACGAAGAGGTGTGTGTGTGTGTGGGGGGGGATCACTTAAGATAGCAAGAGTCACCAAATAAGTATAAATAAAGTGGATGGTGATGATGTGTTGTGACAGCAGTGTGAGGGGTGGTGTCTACAGGAGGCCACGGCTGCCACTTAACGAATTAGCGCTCCCTCGTCTCCCCCTGACCATTGTTGCTGCCACCTCTCTGATCTAGTCCCTGGAGGAGGGTGGCTAGGGCTACTGCTAGAGATAGGAGGAGGAGGACTAGGGCTACTGGAGGGAGGAGGAGGGGGGGTTCCAGTAGTATAATTAAGGGAAGGATAACGACGCTACAAAGGGAGAAAGTGAGGACAGGTGCTTGTAGGGGTAAGGGGTGTTAATGGTGTCTTACCCTTTCTCCTCTTCCGTCCACGTCCTTAACTCTCACACCTCCCTACTTTCTCTCACCCCCCTACCAAGAATTTTTTCCCCCTTCTCCCACCTACATCCACCCCCCCCCCCTCCCGTGTGGCATAATTGGCTGAGGTATGAATGGTAATTGTGGCACAGGTGAGGTGCCTCGTTACTCGCTTGTCAGGTGGATGTCCCAAGCGAGGTTGCAGGTGGTGTGTCACGAGGACCAAGGAGACGGGGGGAGGGGAGAGGAGGGAAGGGGTGGGGGGCAGCATGAACACGTAGAAGGGGAAGCAGGTGATGACAGTTTACCTTGGCCGGGGTACAAGAGGATTCTGGGAGTTTTTAGTATTTGATCCTCCTCTGGTGTACACAGGTAGAGTCTCTGTGTAATGTTGGAGCCATATTGGATTAAGGCTGAGTCTTTGTGTAATATTAAGGCCATTTATAACATGAAAACAGGGGACATGGTAATTGGCAAGTGTTCCCCCAAGTGAGGACAATATGGCAAGTGTTCCCCCGAGGACAATATAACAAGTGTTCCCCCGAGGACAATATGGCAAGTGTTCCCCCGAGGACAATATAACAAGTGTTCCCCCGAGGACAATATGGCAAGTGTTCCCCAATGAGGACAGTATAACAAGTGTTCCCCCGGGGACAATATGGATGTTCCTACCAGTGTGGATAATATGGCAAATGTGTCTATATTGAAGTAGTATTAATGAATAAGTAATTAGGTGGTGCAGGTGAGAGGGATTTAAGTCAACAAGACGACCCAGGTGTATTAACGACTTACCTGGATAATGGGTGACTTGTCAGAGTTTATTTGTAGGTGTTCTGTTGTGTGTGTGTGTGTGTGTGTGTGTATTTGTGTGTGTGTATTTGTGTGTGTATATTTGTTTGTTTTTGTGTGTGTGTATATTTGTTTGGTTGTGAAGTGTCTGTGTTTGAGTATGTGTGTATAAGAGAGAGATTATCTAGTTATTATTGGATTTGAAAGCCCTTTACAAATGAATTAATCAACACACACACACACACACACACACACACACACACTAAACACACACACACACACACACACACTGTCTTATTGAAACACCATCTGTTCATCTCTCAGGCAATGATATATTTTGCCCTGTGATGTCCGCGTGTAGTCTATCCAAGGTGTCTTAGCATCTATCTTGCTGGTATGGAAATTGTCATAGATATCTTTGTAATCTCTCTCTCTCTCTCTCTCTCTCTCTCTTTTGTCTGTCTGTCTGTCTGTCTGTTTTTTTATTATTCCCCCTCCAGTGTGTAAGTAGTGGGGTATATCGATTGTTTTTTTGTCTGTCTCTGTGTGTATGTACTTTTAGTGTCCGCCCAATTATGTAGTTAGGGTTAGGTTAGGTTAGGTTAGGTTAGGTTAGGTTAGGTTAGGTTAGGTTAGGTTAGGTTAGGTTATGTATCCTAATCGTCCACCAGGTAAATTTTTTGTTGACCGCCGAGTGATTTAGGTAAGGCAGTGTAGGTAGACGGCCCACTATCACCTGTACACCTTGTGATGTTATATTTATTTATTGTCTTTTGTTATTGTTTTCTGTTTTAGATAATGTTTTTTATTTATTTGATTTATTGTCATTTCTCTTCTATTATTTATTATCTAATTTTTTATTGTTTGTTTTCGTACTTCTTTCGTCTTCCATTTTGGTATTTATTGTCACATTTGTTTTATTATTTATTATCGTAGAATTTCTCATATTTCTTAGTCGACCTTCCTCCGTCTCTGTATCTGGAGGTGGGTGAGTGGGCGGTGGGCTGGAGGTGGGTGAGTGGGCGGTGGGCTGGTTTACCTTGATATCAGATGATATAAGAAAGAAGGTGAATTTGAGGACCTTCAGCTCCGTCACCAACATGTTCCTCCGCCAGGTAACACACCTGTGGTCGCTCACCTGCCTCCTCGGTCTTCCCTAGTGAGAGTTTTTGTCCTCTGATGGTGTTATAATGAACGCTGGTGTGTGTGTGTGTGTGTGTGTGTGTGTGTGTGTGTGTGTGTGTGTGTGTGTGTGTGTGTGTGTGTGTGTGTGTGTGTGTGATAATAATAATAATTAACGGTTTATTGAAAGAGCATGGCAGCCGGAAGGCTGAAAATATACAGTTACGTAATTGGGGAATGGGTCTCTTGATTTACAAATAATATACAAGTAACATAAGTGATACAAGTATGATATATGATAACTAGGTGGGGAGAAGTTCAAACTACAGCGCATTTCAACATAGTACCAGTGCAAAAAGTAAGATTGGCTGGGAGTGAATACACTGGTTAATTACAAGTTATTGATAATTTGTACAATGGTTGGGACTGGGCTGTTCTTATAGCGATCAGTTCGTGCTCGTATGGGCTGGATGCGGTTGTGGTGTGGAACAGCAATTCTCGGGCGAGGGATCTCAGGTGGTAGTAGGAGCCGGTGTCGAGGATGGTGCAGAAGCTTCTCACCAAATTTGCAGATGAGGTCGTGGTGATGGTCTGAGAGAGCAGAGAGGGTCAGTGTGTTGAGCGCTTCTTGATATGTGGAGTAGGAAGGGGAGAGAATAATCTTGCATGCCCTCTTGTGTGTGTGTGCGTGCGTGTTTTATTACCCTGCCCAAACGACATTAGAGCGGGATATTGTTTTCGGTCCTGTCTGTCTGTCTGTGTTCCCAAAATAACGGAAGAATGAGTTTACGGATTTGCATCAAACTTTGTAGGTTAGGAAGGTCGACGTAATAAATATTTGGTTTACATTGACTTCATTAATTTACAGTAACAGCGTCACTAGCTCCATGTTTACTCTGTCATGGTAACGGTTCGCGGGCAGTGTGTGTGTGCAGGCTGTTGGATGTTTCATTATTATTATTATTATTATTATTATTATTATTATTATTATTATTATTATTATTAATGTACTGTATAAATTTCCAGTCATTTTTTCTCATTGGTTTTCTTGTGTTTCAGGTGAGGACGAGAACAAGAGCCATAGATGCAAGTGTATCGTGTGAGTGTTTAACTAAGTGTTTCCAGCGAGTGTTTACGGTATGTATTACAAGTTATTATTTACTGTAAGTGTTGTCAATGAGTGTTTGCACTTTCATTGTGTTTACAGTAAGTGTTTGTACCAGATGTTTACCAGGAAGTTTAATTAATGACCGACATTGTGTGTGTTATCAGAGCCTACCACCAACACAGTCTAGTCTTGGCCCACATTCTAAAACACTCGTAAGTTAAAATATTCTCCACCAGGGGAAGGCGTGACGCGGCAACTCCTAACTCATTCACGTCATCAACAACACAAAACATGGCGGTTGAAATGGCTTCCGAGTTGCCCTGAGACTGTACAATAACTAGATAAACATGTTATCTTTTAGTTAAAGGTGAAAAGTTTAGTAGTAAGGAGCTTTTAGAATCCAGCCCCCTCTCCCCCTCTGATATTTTACTGTGTGTAGGCCGACTTTGGGAGTGGTAGATGGAGGGTGGAGGTAGAAAGGTCTCTTTAAGGTCACAGTCCTGATGTGGCTTTGTGTAGTGTTGACTCAGCCCAAGACAGCAGACGTTGGGAAGGCCCTAAGGGGTGACTCAAGGGGGCAGTGTAAGGGAGCTGTTATCTCACTGAGAAACAACAAACCCTGGGGTGTTTGTGGGGGGAGGGGGGTGAGGGAGTAGTGGTAGGGGTGGTTGTACCTCCTTGGTCTGTGTACTGCCTGGGGGTTTTAGAGGGGGGGTGTCAGATGGTGTATGCCTGTATGTGACTCCCCCTCCTCCCCACACCTTTGGGCTCTAAGGGAGAGAAGAAGATAAAGACTTTGGTGTATCAGAGGACCTTAATTATCTTGTGTGTTCCATTTGAAGGGCACCTGGAGGCTGGGGGTGATGGTGGAGGACGCTTGGGGCTGTGGTGGTGGAGGGGGTGTGGGGGCGAATGAGAGGGAGGTTGGAGTCAAGGGATTGGTGGAGGGAAGGAGTTTAGTGGCAGGTGGAGTGAGCCAGAGTTTGATGGGAGGGAGGAGGTGGTGATGGAGGGAGGAGATGGTGATGGAGGGAGTCTAGTGGCTGGTGGAGGGCGCCAGGGTTTGATGGGAGGGAGGAGGTGGTGACGGAGGGCGCCTAGGGGTTGGTGGAGGCATGACTATTGTGCCTCTTGTTATCACTGTGGCAGGTAGTGGGTCCCCCCGCCTCCCTCACCTTGATAACCCTTATCAGCTGTAGTGCCCTTCTGTCCCCAGGAGGTGCCTCACCCCTCACCTTATCTATCCTCACCTCTGCTTCCCCCTCACTCTCCATTCCCCCTCACCTGGGTCTCACTATTTCGTCTCTTTATTTCCCATTACTTTCCATTAGCTTGTCACCTCTACCCTCACTTGTATACTTCCCCTCACCTGTGTACTTCCCCTCACCTGTGTACTTCCCCTCACTTGTGTACTTCCCCTCACCTGTGTACTTCCTCTCACCTGTGTACTTCCTCTCACCTGTGTACTCCCTCTTGTATGTATACTTCCCCTCACCTGTGTACTTCCCCTCACCTGTGTACATCCCTCACCTGTGTACCTCACCTGTGTACTTCCCTCACCTGTGTGCCCTCACCTGTGTACATCCCCTCACCTGTGTGCATCCCCCTCCCCACCTGTGTACATCCCCTCCTTATAATATACTTCCCCTCACCTGTATACTTCCCCTCACCTGTATACTTCCCCTCACATGTGCTACCCCTCACGTGAACTTCCTCTCACCTGTGTACATCCTTTCACCTGTGTAGTTCCTCTCACCTGTGTACTTCTCCTCACCTGTGTACTTTTCCTCACCTGTGTCTTCCCTCTTCTATTTGTTATCGCATCATCATCATCATCATCATCATCATCATCATCATCATCACTATTCAGCCATAAGAGCTACTCACAGACCACATACGTTGTAATTGGAGTTGCTCGCCTCTGATCTGGCCATATTCTTGTCGACAATGCCCACAGTAATGGACCAGGGACCGGGCGCGTGTTGTGTGGTCTGGAATAGGAATATTGGCGCTCGTTTTGTGGCCTGGAATGGCACGTAGTTTTGTGGCGCGCAGATGAATCGTGGGTGTGTTAAACGGTGTGGGTGGGGTGGGGTGGGCCGTGGGGTCTGTGGGCTGAGTGAGGTCTTTTTTTTTTTTTAAGAGCTGAGAGAAGAGATTGTGTGTGGGCGCTGAGAAGAGATCCAGTTAGGAGTGAGAGGTGAGAGTAGTTGGTGTGATGAGGGCTGGGAGGAACACGAGAAGAGCTGAGAGGAAGATAAGAGGAGCTGAGAGGAAGATGTGGAGAACTGAGGAAGATGGGAGGAGCTGAGAGGAAGATGTGGAGAACTGAGGAAGATGGGAGGAGGTAAGAGGAAGATAGGATGAGCTGAGAGGAAGATGGGAAGAGCTGAGGGGAAGATAGGAGGAACTGAGAGGAAGATAGGAGGAGCTGAGAGGAAGATAAGAGGAGCTGAGAGTAAGATGTGGAGAACTGAGGAAGATGGGAGGAGGTAAGAGGAAGATAGGAGCTGAGAGGAAGATAGGAGGAGCTGAGAGGAAGATGGGAAGAGGTAAGAGGAAGATAGGAGGAGCTGAGAGGAAGATAGGAGGTCGATGAGAGGACCTGAGAGGAAGATAAGAGGTCCTTCTTGGAGATCTCAGCAGGTGGCTCATCTCGTCCCAGCTGGCGGGTCTGCCTGGCAAATTAACGCTAATATTAAACCTCATAATGAAATGGTGGGGGATTGCCAGCTGGGTCCCAGATGGTGGGAGTTGTCTGTGGATGGTGCTTGTAATTTACCCAGATGGTGTGGCTTTGAACAGCTGGCGATGGTATAAGGCAAATGAATACGGACAGATAGGCAAACAGGCTCAGACAAACAGAGGGACAGGTAGATAGATAGACAGACATATAGACAGACAGACACAGACAGATAGGCATAGAATGGTGGTAGTGTGTTGGAAATAGAGGAGTTAATAGACAGACACATGACTATAGCAGGAAAGAAGTTGTTTTGGTAAGGGTTAGAATGAGTAGTGAAGGGGGTGAGAGGAGGACGGGTGATGGGGTGAGAGGAAGGGTGATGAGGTGAGTGTGGGGTGGAGGGAAGGGGTGATGGGGTGAGAGGAAGGGTGATGAGGTGAGTGTGGGGTGATAGGGTGAGTGTGGGGTGGGGAGGAAGGGGTGATGGGAGTGTGGGTGGGAGGGAAGAGGTGATGGGGTGAGAGGGAAGGGGTGATGAGGTGAGTGTGGGGTGATAGGGTGAGTGGTGGGAGGAAGGGTGATGGGGTGAGTGTGGGGTTGGGAGGGAAGGGTGATGGGGTGAGTGGGAGGGAGGGAAGGGGTGATGGGGTGAGAGGAAGGGGTGATGAGGTGAGTGTGGGGTGATAGGGTGAGTGGGTGGGAGGGAAGGTGATGGGGTGAGTGGGGTTGGGAGGGGGTGATGGGGTGAGAGGGTGATGGGGTGAGAGGGAAGGGGTGATGAGGTGAGTGTGGGGTGGGAGGATGATGGGATGGGGTGAGAGTGAAGGGGTGATGGGTGGGAGGGGTAACTAAGGTGTTTTGATGAAGATGGTCGTCACTCTCAGGTAATGACCACCATAAATAACACGGGCAGGTTAAGGTGTGAGGTGTAAGGCGTCACATTAGGCCAACCCCTCCGGCTTAGTGGAAATCCCTCTCTAGATGTGGGGGTGGGGGTGGGGTGGGGGTTAAATGGTGGATATGTAGTTTGGGAAGGTGGGTGTAATGTAGGTTGAGTGGGTGGACACGGGGTTAGGAGGTTGGGTGGTGGGTGGAGGAATTGTCGAGAGGGGGTTAGATAGGTGGGTGGAGGTAGGATGGGTGGGTGGAGGGTGTATAGAGGGGTGTTAGGTAGATGGGTGGAGGGAGGAAGAAAAAGTGGATTTAGTTTGGGGCTATAAATAATCATGTGGGGGTGTCAGAGGGTTAATGATGGGTTGGAGGAGGACGAGGTTGGAGGAGGAGGCTATGTAGTGTGGTGAGCTGCATGTGTAAATATATCCCGTGATCTTCCAGGCTGGTCCTGACTCGTGTTTCATCCTCCTCCCGCCCTCCTAGCCCTCCTCCTCGCTCCTCCTCCTCGCCTCCTCCTCCCGCTCCTTCCTCCTCCTCCCCCTCTTCCTCCTCCTCCTCCCTCTTCCTCCTCGCCCTCCTCCTCGCCCCTCCTCCCTCCTCCCCTCCTCCTCCTCCTTCCCCTCTCCTCCCCTCTTCCCCTCCCTCCCCCTCTCCCTTCCCCTCCTCCTCCTTCCTCCCCCTCCCCTCCTCCTCGCCCCTCTCCCTCCCCTCTCCCTCCTCCTCTCTTCCTCCTCCCCTCCCCTTCCCCTCCTCCCCCTCCTCCCGCCCCTCCTCCTCCCTCCCTCCTCCTCCCCTCCTCCTCCCTCCCCCTCCTCTCCGCCCCCTCCTCCCCCCCCTCCCTCCTCCTCCCCTCCCCTCCCTCCTCCTCCTCCTCCTCGCTCCCTCCTCCCTCCTCCTCCCTCCTCGCCCTCCTCCTCCCGCCCTCCTCCTCCTCCCCTCCATGGTGTGAGACAACAAAGAATATACGCCGTTAATCGTTACCCTGAAAAACACCTGATATACACCTGTGTGTGTGTGTGTGTGTGTGTGTGTGTGTGTGTGTGTGTGTGTGTGTGTGTGTGTTCCTCATCACCCAGGTTACAGTATTTTGATTCTCCTGTTATTGTTGAGACTTGGCATCAGTTTGCTGGTGATGGTGATTATAGTGTCACTTGACATTGGTGGTGATGGTGGTGATAGGGTCACTTGACGATGGTGGTGATAGGGTCACGTGACGATGGTGGTGATGGTGGGGATAGGGTCACTTGACGATGGTGGTGATGGGTCCGCGTGACTGTGGTAGTGATGATAATGTCACGTGATAGTGGTGCTGATGGTGATGATAGTGTCACGTGACGATGGTGGTGATGGTGATGATAGGGTCACGTGCGATGGTGGCGATGGTGATGATGGGGTCATGACAGTGGTGGTGATGGTGATGATAGTGTCGTGGTGATGGTGATGATGGGGTCACGTGACGGTGGTGGTGATGATAATAGGGTCACGTGACAGTGGTGGTGATGGTGATGATAGTGTCACGTGACAGTGGTGGTGATGATAGGGTCACGTGAAGATGGTGGTGATGACTGATGAGGATGGTGATGATAGGGAAACCATCACAACATGAAGGTGAGGTGAGGTAGAGAGTGAGGTAAGGAGAGGGTGCGCGGTGACCCCTGCCATGTATGATCAATAGTGCCAGGCCTCAGATACGACCACCATCCATTCTTCTCCTCCTGGTCATTTTTCTTGCCTTGGGGCACCTCTCCCTCCCTTACTTACTCCCTACCTTCCTCACTCACCCCTCTACGTCCCCCACTCTACCTCCCTCCCCTGTCCCTCCCTCCTCCCTCCGTCCCCTGATGAAGCCTCTGCTGTTTGTGCCACCTCCTTTACTGTCTCTTGCTGCTGTCTGCTGGTATGACTGCCTATATACTGTTATTTGATCTTCTTTCACTCTGTGTGTGTGTGTGTGTGTGTGTGTGTGTGTGTGTGTGTGTGTGTGTGTGTGTGTGTGTGTGTGTGTGTGTGTGTGTGTGTGTGTGTGTGTGTGTGTGTGTGTCCACTGAGCACCTCGGCTATAATAAGTGACAATAGTAATCATATACAGCCTTGGCCTCAGGTGTGGTGTGAGGTGGGCCGTACTCTACACAGGTACAGTTCTAATTATGAAAAGGTGTTGCTGGATCACCTGAAGATTAGGCTCCCCAGCTTATTTCACCTTATGATTAACCACCATAACGCTAACCTAACCTAACCAACTAACACAACATGGGAACCTAACACTCCAGATAGCGTTAGTGTGTTTAATCTTCAGGTGAAATAACCTTGGGTACCTAATCTTCAGGTGAACCTCTACAGCACATAATGTATAGGTGTTTGTTTTTGTGTTTCTATATATAATAAAAAAGTTGCCTTAAGAGTGTGAGAAGTAAGAGGCAGCCGGGAGCGTATCCAACCATCAACAAGGTCTGTCACACTCTCCTACTCACTCACTCTGGACTCTCCCCGGGCCAGGTACATCCTCCCCCTCCACCGGGTGTGAGAGGGGTGGACGACGAGGAGGAGGAAGAAGAGGTGAAGCAGCAAAGGAAATACGAACTGAGGGGATGGGAGCAAGAAGAGTAAATATTGGGAGATAGAGGGGATGCGGAGAGCCGAGGGGACGCTGGTGGGGTGGAGATGAGGGGAGAAAGGAGAGGAGGACAAGGGCGAACAGTTGAAGAGGTCGTGGAGGGGAAGAAGAGGGAGGGGTGCAGGAGAAAATGGATGAAGGATTACAGAGAGAGAAGGAGGAAGAGGGGAGGAGGAGGAGGGGGGATGACAGGACAATAGAGAGCAAACAGAAAGGTCGGTGGAGAGTAAATGGACACGTCATTGAGAAGAGTTGAGAGGGAAGCGTAAGGGGGCGTAGAGGGAGAGAGTGGTGTAGAGGGGTGCGTAGAGGGGAGAGGAGGAGGGTGGCGTAGAGGGAGAGAGAGGTGGCGAGAGGAGAGGGTGGTGTAGAGGAGAGGTTGGGAGGTGTGGAGATAAGAACATAAGAAAATAAGGAGTCTGCAATAGGCCGTTGAGAGGAAAGAAGATGAGGGGAGGTGAAGAGGGGAAGCGAGAGTAGCGTTAATTGGACTCTGTAGTTGTTTATGTGATCAGCTGGGTTACTATCCACCACCACCTGTGTTCTGGGGGTATACCTCTTGTATGTTATTATTATTATTATTATTATTATTACTGCCCTCCTTTGTTTTGTTTCTGTTATTGTTGTTATTATTAATATTCTGTGTTGCAGACATCATCAGTCTCACATATAAAAAAATTCATCTTGATTCCCGACGCACCTCAGTTATTGCTATCGTGACCACAACAACCTGGTCATCAAAGTAATCACCTGTGTTTCAGCTCACCTGTGTTGCAAAACGTGGTCAGTATAAATCGCCGTCGTCAAAAATCACCATGATGATGATTATGATGATGACCGCCTGTAGTTGCAAAGACCAGCAATCAGAGGGGCCAGTATATGAGATGAGGGGAAGGAGAGGGGGGGATAATGGTGAGGGGGTGCGGGAGGGGCTAAGTTTAGGTGCTTCAGTGGGTCCTATGATCTCTAACGACAGGTAATGAAATGTAATGGTGGTGAGTGAGGACGGTGGGTGCACTGTACTGTATAAATTGTAGTCATAACTTTTTGTATTATGAATCAGTGTTGGCGTGCTTGTTACCGGGGGCCGTCACGCGACACACTCCACCTTCTTATTGGCTGCCTGACCGACTTACCTGTGCTGGGGCTGAGTTAACCTGTGCTGGGGCTGATTTACCTGTGCTGGGGGCTGACTTACCTGTGCTGGGGGCTGACTTACCTGTGCTGGGGGCTGACGTGAGGTTCACTTCTTCTTGGACGTGATTTAATGTGATTTAATCTACCTGGTAAATATAGATGACGTGATTTGATACACCTGACTGTGGCTACGTCGCTATTTACGTTGTTGCAATGCGTTGAGGTACACGTCGTCCATTAACCCAGACGTGTGGTTGATATTTGACGTTATTTTTTTTACATATACGTTAAGAAAAAAATATTTATAGAACATTCAAAAGACTTTCGTATGTGTAGTTACCAAGGTACGGGGTGTGTCTGTCTGTCTGTCTGTCTGTCTGTCTCACGTATTGCCAGCCAACAAGTTTTAACACTTTCTTAACACGTCTCGTCATGTTACCCTGCAACTCGTTTCAACTTGTCTTAGGCGTCTCATGCGCTTTGATTCGTCAGAGTGCGTCCTGAAGACATCCCTGACTCCTTCGAATCCTTCTCCCCCTCTCCCCTTCCTCTCCTCTCCCTCCACATCCCACGTCTTTTCCTCCCCCCTCTCCCTCCTCCTCCTTCCTCCCTCCCTTCCCCTTCACCCACTCCCCGTCCCCCCTCCTTCCCGTTCTCCCCCTCCCAGCCTCCAACAGCTCTCAACATGTTTCAACAACTAACACGCCAACGCGGCTGAACTCAACGTTTCTTCAAATTTAAACTTCTGAACTGTGGTCTCACGCTTAGGCCTAATTTAAGAGTGCCAGAGTGAGCGAAGAACAGTGCTCGACGCTCCCAGCACCTTAGGATGGGGCACGTTTGGGGAGAAACTTTACGCCAGACGGAAGATCGCTAGCTTAATCACCACAGGTGTTTTTGTACTGGACGAGTTCTCAACTTGACCTGTGTTTACGTGAACCAACTTATTTCACCTGATGATTAACGTTACCTGGGGGTATAAGGTTAGGCTACGTTAATTTAGGTTAAGGTTATATTAGGTTAGGTTAGGTTACCGGTAGAATGTTTAATCAAGCGAAATAAGCTTAGGTCTAAGCTGCAGGTGATCCGAAAAAGGAAAAAAAAAAGAAAAAACATCATCCGACGCGAAAAACTTCCATCAGACAGATCAGGAACCAAGGACATCGGACTGGACATGAACACAACCCTTTGAGAACCACCGCTATTTTGAGTCATCCAATTACTGATATAAATTACCGCATTAAAACCCACCTTGATTATAATTACCTTCCCCGTATCGCCTAACCGTAAACCTCCCTAAAATATCACCTTAATATATTTTACCTTGGGCGAAAAACCTTACTAATAAAACCTTATAAAAAACCGTAATAAAACCACTAATAAAAACTTTACTAAAAACAATAATAAAACCACACTAATTTTACTTCTTTTATAAATATATACATTAAAAAGGTTTGAGTCGATCATCAGCATAAGTCAGGTAGGAGTGACCCCGCCGGACGCCACGTGACTAAAGGGTGAAGGAATTGCAGGTAATTGGCCGAGGTTACCTGAGAATATGTCACTCCTTCCCTAGTTGTTGTTTGTCTTTGTATTTGTTGTTATTATTCTTTTTGATATTATTATTATTATTATTATTATTATTATTATTATTATTATTATTATTATTATTATTATTATTCATTCTCATACATTTCCCATTCGTCACTATGAACTACCACCACTGCTGCAGCTCACGGCCATTTATGTATATAATAATAATAATAATAATAATAATAATAATAATAATAATAATATATGCGGGAACTAATTCTTAATGACACCGGCCAATTTTATGTTTGAGAAATGTGTGGTGGTGATAATGGTGGCATTGGTGGTAATGGTGGAAGTAGTGGTGGTGATAATGGTGGCATGGTAAGTGGTGGTGGTGGTGGCATGTGGCATAGTGGAGTGGGAGCGCGGGGCCGCCACCATTATCGTCCTTGTCACACGTCATTGGTCTCTGCTTATGGGTAATGACGTGTTTGGTGGCTCAGGGATATGTCCGCCAGTCGTGGAGGAGGAGGAGGGGGGGGGCTGTGAGTACCGACGCTGGAATGGAGGGAGGGGAGTGGAAGAGGGAAGGAGAGAGGACAGGGAGGGGGTGGAATGGAGGAGGAAGGCTGATAGGATGAGGGAATGGGTGGAAGAGGATGTAGTGAGACATAGAGGTACAGACTCTGGGATGGAGAAAGGAAGGGAGGGAAGAGATAGGATAGAAAGGTGGGGAGGAGGGGTGGGGAATGATGGGGGAAGGGAAGGGTGGGGGAGTGAGGGACGCTTGTTGGGAGGAAGTGTGTTAGGGAAAAGGGAAAGGACAGATGGATTGATGGAGGCAAGATGGGGGCGTAGGAGGGAGAGAGAGGAAAGGAAGTTGAAGTGGGAGAGAGGACGCTAGACCTGGGGATTAAAGAAAGAAGAAGGAGAGGAAGGAATAAGAAGGAAACGCTGGAGGAAGGGCAATTACCGAGTGAGGGGAAGAAGAAAAGGCAGGCCGGAAGGAGAGTGGCGGGTTGTCTTGTTAACTCATCAAGCAGCTTATTTAAACTTTATTTTGTTTCTATTTATAGTGAAGGATTAAAACACGTGGATGACCAACACACACGCCACCTGTAGCTACCTGGCCGCGGTGTTGTGGTTGTTGGCTGGTAGGGTTGTAGTTGTTGGTAGAGAGTTGTAGTGGTTTATGTAGACTGATAGGAGTTGTGGTGGTTGTTCGCTGGTAGGGAGTTGTGGTGGTGGTTGTTGGCTGGTAGGGAGTTGTGGTTGTTGATTGGTAGGGAGTTGTGGTTGTTGGTTGGTAGGGAGTTGTGGTTGTTGGTAGGTAAAGAGTTGTGGTTTTGATGGTTGTTGGTAGGGTGGCGTGGTAGAATGAAGGAAGGAGGGAGAAGTGTGAGGTGTGTGACTGGAGGGGCGGGGGGTGTCTGTTAGTATCATAATTGAGCCATCAACGTGTGCCTGTGTTGTCCAGTAGAGCAAGTGGCCTCTCTCTCTCTCTCTCTCTCTCTCTCTCTCTCTCTCTCACATTACTCTTCGTATCCCAACTATTAAACTAAATTCAGTCTGACGTTGGTTTTGATGTCAGAGCACCAGACTACAGGACCAAATTTATATTGGGACTTGTCTGTTTGATTTCCTGGAGGCGAGGAGGAGGGAGATCGTCACCCACACAGGTCACCCACACAGGTCACCCACTCCAGTAATCAAAAAGGACTACAGGTAAGAGGTGGCTGCTAGGGGAGGGTAACCTAGGCTCTCGCTCCTCCCACAGTATATTATTAACCCTGAAGGACCTGTTGGTGTTCACTCTGACGTATGGTTGAGTGTCCTGCTGACTTGTCCACTTCCCTATTTTACCTCCTTCTCTCTCTCTTGTCTGTCTCACTGTTGCCTTCCTCCCTCTTACACGTCCGCCAGCACTCTCCCTCCCTCCCTCCTCCCCTCCCTCCCTCCCCCTCTCTTCCCACTCTTGCTCTCCTTCTCTTCCTCCTCCTCCACACATCTCCCCTTATACCTTTGCCTTCATCATACTTTACCTCTGGCCAGACTGTCTTCAATGGCCTCTCCTTTCATCCAACTTCTTCTTCTTCTTCCTCCTCCTCTCCCTCCTTCCTTCGCCCCTGGCTTATGTTACCATCATCATTACTGCCACTCCCCCTCACCTCTCACTCCCTCACTTCTCTCTCCTCTCCCTCACCTTTCTCTCCTCCTCCTCATCTACATAATTCTCCCCACTCCACCTTTTTACTTCTTCTGTATCTTCCTCTCCTCTTTTTCCTGTTAATTCCCCTTCTCCTTCCCCACCCTCTGCCACCACCCTTCACCCCCTCCTGTCACCACCTTTCCCCACCCCTCTGCCACCACCCTTCCCCCCACCCCTCTGCCACCACCCTTCCCCAATTTCCTTCCCATCCTCCCCCTCTCCCAAAAGTAAAGATGAAAAAGAAATAACATGAAAATAACATTAAAGATGAAATATAAGTACCACGAGTTGAAGAACAGACAAAGACGAAATAGAATAAAAAAAGCTTCCCTGCACTAACGCTTTCACCGATTCTTATTCATCCTTTGTTTTCTTTCTTTCTTTTTATGTAAATTTCTCCCATTTGCGCTTAACTACCACCCCACCCCCACCCCCACCCCCAAAATCTCATCGGAATTTCTCTTTATTTTTGTTTTATTGGACAAAATAAAAATCACCCCCTCTTACAAGCCTAATGGGCATTTGTTGTTTTATTGTGTTTTATTTTACTTTTTTTAGGTTAGTTTTTGTTTCGTTTGAGAATAATTTTGATGTGTTTAGATTTGGAATGTAATAATAATAATAATAATAATAATAATAATAATAATAATAATAATAATAAACAATAGTAACAATGATAATAATAATATTAAACAATAGTAATAACTGCAACAATATTTACGATAATCAAGGCGAGGGAAAGCGAACCAATTTGCGTTTCAAGTAAGTCAATTCCTGTCTAAATGTGGACAGTGTTGGAGTCTCTCTCTCTCTCTCTCTCTCTCTCTCTCTCTCTCTCTCTCTCTCTCTCTCTCTCTCAGTTAAAGTCGAGGACGGTTCCAGAGTACTGAGTTGACAGGTTGGGGATAGCCTCTATTTTCTCTGGGATTTAAATGGTCTTTAGCTGGGATTTAAATGACCTTCAGTTGGGATATAAATGACCTTCAGTTGGGATTTAAATGGTCTTCAGTTGGGATATAAATGGCCTTTAGCTGATATTTACGTCGGGTTTACCTGGCCAATACCTTGCGTTTTACCTAATCTATACCTGGGGTTTACCTGTAATTTGACTGTGTTTACTTGGGGTTTACCTGTGTAATTTCTATGGTTTACCTGAAGTAGGTCTGGATAAGCTGTACAACCTTCCCTTTCTCTCCCTTCTCTCACCTCCCTTTCTTCTACTCCTCCCTCTTCCCTCTCCTCCTCCCCCCTTCGTTTCCTTCACCCTCCTGCCTTTCCTCTCCTCTTTCCCCTCTCATTTACCCCCTTTTCTCTCCTCTTTCCCCTCTCCATTTACCCTTTCTCTCTCTCCCCCTCTTATATGCCCTTCTCTTTCGTCATCGCCTTTCTTTTACTTCACTCCCTTCCTTGCCCCCTTCTCTCTTTTTCCCTTGCTCCTCTCCCCTTCCCTCTCCTCTCCCCTTCCCTTGTCCTTCTCTCTCCTCTTCCTTGCTCAACTCCTCTCCCCTTGCCCTCCTCTCTCTTCTCCCTTGCCCTTCTCGTCCCCCTTCCCTTGCCCTTCTCCTCCCCTTGCCCCTCTTCTCTCCCTCCTTGCCCCTCATCTTTCCCCTCCTTCCAGTCTCCACACTCCAGCGTCTCCCCTTGTCTTGTGGTAATCAGGGTGGTTTGAAGAGTGTTACCTGGGCTGGCTCTGTCATCAGGTAATCAGTGTAATCTGCTCACCTTGTTGACTTCAGCCGGGGCAGGGCAGGGCCAGGCGGAGAAACCTGATCTTCGACCTGAGTTTACTTGACGTCGATTCCGGGACCTCCTACCTGACCTCCCTCTTCCTTCCTCTTTCCCCGCCTATCTCCTCCTCCTCCTTCTACAGGTCCACTGGATTTAGCATCCACCCCTGGCGAGGCTCCACCTTCTGCCCCTCTCCTCCTCTCCACCTGGGTCCACCTGTCCTCCACCCACACACCCCCACAGCTCCAAGGTTTCCTCTGAACAATCTGATCAAGTAGGCTGTCACTACCTGCAGCCAGCCAGCCAGCCCACCAAGTTCACCCTCCCCAGCCCTCGCCATCCCTTACTTTCCCCCGCCACCCCTCACCAGCCCTGGCCAAGTTCTCACCATCCCTTGCCAAGCACTCGCCCATCCCTTGCCAGCCCTCGCCCAGCCCTCACCAGGTCCTCCTCTCCTGAAGGTGATCACAGCGGCCACACCCCGCTCGCTCAGTGTCTATTGATTAAACTGGTTCCTCGTTGTCACATACATAGACAACAGGTTTGCACTGGCGGAGCGACGGCGTCTGATTGGCTGATTCACCGACCACTCAGTGAGACGAGTGGTATTCAGAACAACAAGGCTCACGGGATCAAAGAGTTATAATTCACAGTTGATTTGTTTTTTATCAAATACATTTCATAGTTGACAAAAAATCCTTTTATAATTATTTTTCTCGTTTTTCATATTGTTTTTTTTCACTTGTTATTGGTCTCTCAGTGGTCAGCGAATCAGCCAATCAGAGGCCGTCGTTTAGTTAGTGGTTAAACCTGTTGGCTATATGTATGGCAGCAAGGAATCTAGGTTAGGTTAGGTTAGGCTAGGTTAGGTTAGGTTAGGTTAGGTTAGGTTAGGTTAGGTTAGGTTAGGTAAGGTAAGGTATTAATCCACTCAACAAAGACTCGATCATTTCCTCCCCCAAAGAAAAGATAAATGACTTAACACACAAATTTATATCAATTAGACGAGATAAGTTTAAGAAAAAGTTACCTGGCTAAAGCTATAATAACCAGGTAATAAATCTAATATAGCTTCGGGGCGGAGTGATGTGTTTAGTGTGCAATAAATTAGGTACAGGTGACGATTACAATGATAATTTAACTGTGGGAGAGAGTGACTGTGTAGGTAGGTGTGTGAGTGTAGGCAGGTGTGAGTGTAGGCTGGTGTGTGAGTGTAGGCTGGTGTGTGAGTGTAGGCAGTGTGTGTGAGTGTAGGCAGGTTGAGTGTAGGCTGGTGTGTGAGTGTAGGCTGGTGTGTGGTGTAGGCTGGTGTGTGGTGTAGGCTGGTGTGTGAGTGTAGGCTGGTGTGTGAGTGTAGGCAGGTGTGTGGGTTTGGTGTTGGTACGTGTGTGAGCGTAGGCTGGTGTGTGAGTGTAGGCAGGTGTGTTTGTGTGTAAGTGTAGGCAGGTGCGTGAGTGTCGGCAGGTGTGTTACTGTTAGTGTAGGCAGGTGTGTTTGTGTGTGCAGGTGTGTAAGTGTGGGCAGGTTTGTAAGGGGGGTGTGTAGTGTAAGTGTAGGCAAGTGTGTGCTTGAGGCAGGTGTGTTAGTGTAAGAGTAGGCAGGTGTGTTGGAGTGAGAGTGTAGGCAGGGTGTTAGAGTGGTGTAGGCTGATGTGTTAGTGTAAGTGTAGGCAGGTGTATTAGAAGAGTTTGAGCAGGTGTGTTAGTGTAAGTGTAGGCAGGTGTGTTGGTGGGAGTGTAAGCGGGTGTATTAGTGAAAGTGTAGGCAAGGGTGTGTGAGTGTAGGCAGGTGTGTTAGTGTAAGTGTAGGCAGGTGTATTAGAAGAGTGTAGGCAGGTGTGTTAATGGTGTGAGTGTAGGCAGGTGTGTTAGTGGGGTGTAAGCGGGTGTGTTAGTGTAAGTGTAGGCAGGTGTGTTGGAGTGTAAGTGTAGGCAGGTGTGTTGGTGTGGGTGTAGGCAGGTGTATGGTGAGTTTAGGCGGTGTGTTGGTGTGAGTGTAGGCAGGTGTGGGGTTAGGTGTAGGCAGGTGTGTTAGTGTGAGTGTAGGCAGGTGTATTAGAGTTAGGTGTAAGCGGGTGTGTTAGTGTAAGTGTAGGCAGGTGTGTTAGAGTGAGGTGTAGGCAGGTTGAGTGTGGTGTAGGCAGTGTGTTAGTGTAGTGTAGGCTAGTGTGAGTGAAGGCAGGTGTATTAGAGTGGTGTAGGCAGGTTTGTTGGTGTGAGTGTAGGCAGGTGTGTGAGGTGTAGGCAGGTGTGTTGGTGTGAGTTTAGGCAGGTGTGTTGGAGTGTGAGTGTAGGCAGGTGTGTGTGAGAGTGTAGGCAGGTGTGTTAGAGTGAGTGTACAGTAGGCAGGTGTATTAGAGTGAGAGTGTAGGCAGGTGTGTTATAGTGGTGTAGGCAGGTGTGTTAGTATAAGTGTAGGCAGGTGTGTTAGTATGGATGTTGGTAGGTGTGTGAGTATAAGTGTTGGCAGGTGTGTGTTAGTATAAGTGTAGGCAGGTGTGTTGGTATAAAAGTGTAGAGGTGTGTGTGTGGGTGAGAAGCAGGTGAAGGTTGACGTGGTCCACTATACCTCACCCTAAAACAGTCACCCTAAGTACTTCATCCTCCACTCCCCATTCCTCCTCTTCCTCTATTTCCCTTCCTCCTCTCCCCTTCCCCTCTTTTCAACCTTTCCTCCTCCTCGGATTCCCCTCCCTCTTCTTTTTTTTCCTTTTTCTCTCCTGAACCTCACTTCTTCCTTGCACTCCCTTCCTTATACCCCCGCCACCACGTCAAGCGCTAATGAATATTTTAGCGAATTCTGTGATTGGCTCAAGGCTCACTGACCAACAATTTGTGTGTGTGTGTGTGTGTGTGTGTCACGGTGTGGCCATTGTGCTAATGTTCTCACGTTACTCTAGGTATGTGTGTGTTTTCACGTCTTAGTAACGAGAAGAAGAACTTTACACAAAACTGCTCACACACACACACACACACACACACACACACACACACACACACACACACACACACACACACACACACACAGGATATAATGCAGGCTGGACGAGGTGTGAGTTGATTACGTTCGTGTTCAAAGTACGACGCTCAAACTATGCATGTGACCGTCTGTTGACAAGATAAGACAGGAAGACGTAGTGTTTTATCGCCCGCGTGGTTATGAATCTTTTGTTTATCTTAGGCGAAGTGTGGGTAGGAGAAGTGTGGGTAGGAGAAGTGTGGGTAGGAGAAGTGTGGGTAGGAGAGAAAGAGCGGTTAGGAGAAGTGTGGGTAGGAGAAGTGTGGTGAGAATAACATACTATTTACACTGTGGTACTAAACTCATAACATACATCTAATAACAGTATCTACGTTATATTCCGTGTTACTCTTTTCATATATTTTGACGTAGTTGTTTGTTATTACTGACGTTTGTTGTTTAGTGTGTGTGTGTGTGTGTGTGTGTGTGTGTGTGTGTGACTGGTATCGGGTGGGGATATTTCGAGGTGCCTTATAATGTTGTATGTTTACTTTAAGGCTTCTGTTTTGTTTACTTGTGGATGGACGTTGAGGATAGGCTGGGATAGTTGAGGATGGGCTGGGATAGGTGATGATGGACGGTGAGGATGGGCTGGGACAGTTGGCGGGCGGGTGGGCGGGTGTTGGGCGCGGCTCCGCTATAATGAATATTGACGGCGACAGCGAGAAATAGAGAGGAAAATATATATGAAATTCTGGGAAATAGGTCGGACTGTCGGACCTTTTCTGGGGGCAAGGTGTCATGTCCGGGAGTTGATTGAATTGTCGTGTCCTTACTTCACCCCACTCCCTCCCTGACACCTCCCCAGAGAATCCTACTCCCCCTGACACCCCCAGAGAGTGTTTACAACGACTAATATCGGGTACTACACTAATTGTATTATGTTTCTCTAAATATTCATTATACATATATTGTGGTAATGACGTCATAGCTGTAGAATCTTTTGGTCTCCTCCCATATGTTGCCCCTCTTCTCCCCATATGTTCCCCTCTTCTTCCCCTCCCTCCCCGTATGGTATTTCCCTCCGTCAATACACCGGTGACGCACAATGTTTACCGAGTGCCTCTGTCCGTCCGTCCGTCCGTCCATTCCGTCCTACGCCTATGTGTATATCTTTTATGTGACGTCACTTACATCCTACAAAGTCCTATGACGGATTCTGTGGGTTTTTTTTACATTAGTGAGTCAGGTTCCCCTCGCTTCCCTCCTCAGTCCACCAGTCCTCTCAGCATTTAATAGTGAAAAGCTCGTTACTGTAATTCCTCCCCTCAGTCTTGCACCTCCCCTTAGTATTCCACCTCCTCTCAGTCTTGTACCTCACCTTAGTATTCCGCTTCCCCTCAGTCTTGCACCTCCCCTCAGTCTTGCACCTCCCCTTAGTATTTCACCTCACCTCAGTCTTGCACCTCCCCTCAGTCTTGTACCTCCCCTCAGTCTTGCACCTCCCCTGATATATCACCGCCATTTCTCACCTTCGTGTTTTGACACCGTCGAAATTTGATTTAGTGAGTAAACAGCAGCAAGCAAATTTTGTTCTGGACAGTAAAACATGGAGCAGGTATGGGTCGAGTTTTAAACAGAAGTTCTTACCAGTTACGGCCACAATACAAGCTGGATTTATGATTCACCAGGGGGACATTGACCTGTGCCGTTTACCTGGGCTTTGAGGGAGGGTGGGAGAGGGGTTTGGTGAGGAGGAGGGCTTGTTGGGGAGGAGGAGGGTGGGTGGGGAGGGTGGACATGTGGGGAGGAGAAGGGTGTCGTAAGGACCCCCTCATTGGTGTAGAGGGACGTTCATACGCAGCTGTGGTGGTGTGTAACCTCTCCCCCTCCTCCCCACTACCCGGTAGGTGCTCCCCAGGTGACAGTATATCTCATGGAGGAAGATTTAGGTGGCCCTCCTCCCCCCTCTGGTCCCCCCCTTTTTTTGGTGGTGGATGGTAACCCTCCCCCTCCCCCTCCCCCTTCTTCTTCCTTCGTGTACCTCAATTCCCGCTACTTCCCCCTACTGTTGTCAGAGTGCACAATGAACTATCCCCTACTGTTGTCAGAGTGCACAATGAACTACCCCCTACTGTTGTCAGAGTGCACAATAAACTATCCTTATTGTTATCAGAGTGCACAATGAACTACCCCTTACTGTTGTCAGAGTGCACAATAAACTATCCCCTACTGTTGTCAGAGTGCACAATAAACTATCCTTATTGTTGTCAGAGTGCACAATGAACTACCCCCTACTGTTGTCAGGTGGCTACAGTTGTCCTCTTGTTACCTGTGGTCCCATTCCCCAGGTGGCAGGTCATTATCGGGTCTACTAACAAAGTGGAGGTGAGGAGGCAGAAGGATGAAAGGAGAAGGATAAGAGAATAGAAGGAAAGGTGATGAGAGGAAGGAAGGAAGGAAGGAAGGAAGGAAGGAAGCATGGTGAGATGGGAGACGATGAGGGAATGGAAGGTGGGAGAAATAATGGAAGAGAGTGATAATGATAGCACACACACACACACACACACACAATAGAACATGTGTGTGTGTGTGTGTGTGTGTGTGTGTGTGTGTGTGTGTGTGTGTGTGTGTGCTAGTGGATTGTGGGAAAACAGAAGCCTTTGTTGAGGGTCAGGAGGAGGAGGAGGAGGAGGCACGTGGTGGTGGTGGGTGTTGTCGGCTGTAGGAAGAAGAGGAGGAGGAGGAGGAGGAGGAGGAGGAGGAGGAGGAGGAGGTGGTCCCTCAGGCCACGCCCCTCCTGGGTAATGAGGTTGGCTCTCCTCACTACCCCCCCCCGCCCGACAAAGTGCCTGCCTCCTTCAGTGCCTCCTCAAACCCCCGCCCCCTTTACTCCACATCCTCCTCTTCCTCCTCCAGGCCCCCTTTCTTCCTCCTCCAGGCCCCCCTTTCCTCCTCCTCCAGGTCCCTCTCTCCTCCTCCAGGTTTTCCCCTCTACTCTTCATCTTCCTCTTTCTTCTTCCTCCTCCTCCAGGCCTCTCTCTCCTCCTCAAGGCACCCCTCCCTCTTCCCCCTCCCCTTCTCACCCTTGTTACTCTGAGGAGACACTCGCCTGCACAGGGCACTTGTCATGACTTGGCACTGTTGTACATAGCGGCGTTCATCCCCCTAGTAGCACACCCTTAATAACACCCACTAGTATCAGCCCCTCAGTATCACCCCTAGTAACACCCCCCTAGTAACCCCCTAGTAACACCTCCTTTCCCCAGCAACACCCCACGCTTACTGCAACTCATTTTTAAAGCGGATTGACCAAGTGTGTGTGTGTGTGTGTGTGTGTGTGTGTGTGTGTGTGTGTGTGTGTGTGTGTGTGTGTACACACGTATTTTAGAATTTACGGGCGGTTGTGTACTTATTTATTTATGGATGTATGTGGATACACGCATTTCCGTGTTTTTGTACTCATTATGCATTCATGTGTGTGTTCAAAATATATATATATATATATATATATATATATATATATATATATATATATATATATATATATATATAAATAATGTGTGTGTGTTGCGGTAGTTAACTATGTACTCTACTACGTTCACCATCAAGTTTACACACACACACACACACACACACACACACACACACACACACAGGTTCGTCCCCCAAAAAGCAAATATTGATTTTTTCGGGCCGCTGCTCACACGTGTCTCAAGCTGTGTGGAGGAACACCCCGCCGCTCCACCTGGTCTAATCCCCCCACCTGTCTGACAGCTGGTGCAGGTGCGACTGTCATCTGTTGGGTAGCGGCCTGTGGCGGCGGGGGACAAAGTGTAATAGTGGCCTGTAGCGCGGGGAGGACAGGTGAAGTGGCAGCCTGTAGTGGGGGGAGGGGGGACAAGGTGAAGTGGCAGCCTGTAATGGAGGGGAGACAAGGTGTAGTAGCGGCTTGTAACAAAATAATATATATTAAAGGTTCCAACACCCAGGCACATTGTACTGCTCAACTCTCACACCTGATCCCCCCCATCACTCGCCCTACCCATCACTCGCCCTACCCATCACTCGCCCTACCCATCACTCGCCCCACCTGTCCTACTGCTCTTACTTGGCCACCTCCCATCTGGCCATCTCTCACCTGGCCACCTCCCATCTGGCCACCTCCCATCTGGCCACCTCCCATCTGGCCATCTCTCACCTGGCCACCTCACACCTGGCCATCTCTCACCTGGCCACCTCACACCTGGCCACCTCCCACGTGCGTTCATTATTCACGCCATTACCTGTCAGCTGAGCCACACCTGGCCATTGAGCCCATCACTAGCCAGCCTGGGGTGAGTTATGAGTGAGGGAGGGCGCTTAATACTCTCTCTCTCTCTTTCTCTCTCTCTCTCTCTCTCTCTCTCTCTCTCTCTCTCTCTCTCTCTCTCTCTCTCTCTCTCTCTCTCTCCTATTTAGCTATTCCTCCCTCTTGTGTTTTAAGTATAAAGTCATCATACTTAGGGGTAGTCAAGGTGTAGCCAACGTCGTAGTCAAGGGGTTAAGACCTCATACGTAAGGGTTTAAAATGCCGGAAACTTATTCAATGGACCGATATTGAAAAAGTTATTGAGGAAAATATAGTTAAGAATATTTTTGAGGAACCAGGAAGAAGGAAGTGCTTTATATTGGTGGTGTGAGGAACGTATTTATGTGAGAGGGTGAAAATTATTTAACTAAGTACAAGGAACAGCCATTAGTGTTAATGTGTAACGACTGAAATTTTGTATTTTAGAGAGAGAGAGAGAGAGAGAGTTTTCAATGTGAGGTGCTCTTCATATATTTTTATAATGATTTATATTGATTCTATATAAATTTGAGATTTATATTGAATGAATGACTGTATACATTTGGGACTTACATCAAGACAATTTATAAAAACTTGGGATTTATATTGTCTAAATGTATTTGAGATTTGTATTGATATAATATAATAAATGTATAAAGTGACGTAATGTTTAATAGGTAAAATGAGAGGAAACTATTTGTGTTAATTGATTGGAATTGAATTTGGGAAACGTTGATAATATATACAGATACATTTGGTGCATTAAAAAAAGAAATTTACCTATAAAACAAGTGAAATTCGGCTTTTTTTTCTGAAATATTAGAAATGGGTTGAGATTTGTCCTGATTGGTTAAATACACAAATGTATGATGTATGATGAAAATGTATGATGGGGAAAAATAAGATACAGGTACAGTTGAGTATATTGAATATTTTGTATTTCCAAACGCCCTGTATACATAAGATACATACTGTTCAATACGAACTTACAGTATACAACATACATACATACATACAGACATACACTATACAGCATACAGTAATAAACAAACATAGAATACCAAACATACAAACATACAGTATACCAAACATACAACATACAAACACTTTTAAGAAGATAAAAGGCAACGAGAAAATAATTTTAACGTTGAAGTTTTAAGAAATATGTATTTTTTTTTTAGTTATTTAAAGGGAGGAAGAGAATTTTGTGAAGTCTTTTGAGTAAGAATGTCAAAAATATGAATGATAAATGGTTGAAATTTTCGATGGAGATAAGAACGTTGGAGATAAGGAAGATGGAGGGAATGTTTTTAATGAAGAAATGTTCCCTGTAAGTAATGAAGAACGAATCATTATGGAAACTGGGAGATGAACGGTCGAGATATGAACGTTACAATGAGTGAAAGAATCTCTCTCTCTCTCTCTCTCTCTCTCTCTCTCTCTCTCTCTCTCTCTCTCTCTCTCTCTCTCTCACTTCACTTCACTTTCTCTTCACTTCACTTCACTTCACTTCTCTCTGGGGGTTAGGTTATTTTTGGTTTGGTTAGGTTAGGTATTGTTTGTGTAGGATAAGTTTGGTTTGGTTTGGTTAGATTAGATTAGATTAGGTTTGGTTTGGTTAGGCTAGGCTACGCTACGCTAGGTTAGGCTAGGCTAGGCTAGGTTAGGCTAGGCTAGGCTAGGTTAGGTTAGGTTAGGTTATTAGGTAAAGTTAGCATTTGATCATCAGGTGAAATATACAAGGCATCGTAAGGTCCATGAGAATAATTACAATCTCGAATTATTTAAACAAAAAACAATCTTGGTAAACGTCTATGTTGTTATGACTTATTGAGTGAATGAAGCCTTGAAGGAGACGGGTGGAAGGAAGGAGGGGAGGAGATGAGGGAGGGAGAGGAGGGAAGAAGGGAGGGAGAGTAGGGAAGGGGAGGGAGAGGAGGGATCGGAAAGGGGGAGGAAGAGAACGGAAAGAGGAAGGGAAGGAGAGGACGGAAAGAGGAAGGGACAGGAGAGGACGGAAAGGACGAGGGACAGGAAAGGAGGGAAAGAAGGAGGCAAGGAGAGGATGGACGGAGGGAGAACGTTTTGATGTTGCTGTCGTGAGAAATGTATTTTCCTGTAAAACGTGTGAAGAGCCATTAGCAGACGTCTCTCACTTTACTGCCTCTGCTGTATCGGTTCAAGGGGAAAAACTGATGGCTCCTCCCTTCACATCGGCGGTGGAGGGGGGTTGGGTGAGGAGGGTGAGGGGGAGGGTGAGGGGGAGGGAGGGGAATGTGGCAACGAAGGGGTGGGGTTGGGTTGTTAAGAGGGTGAGGGGGAAGGAGGGGAATGTGACAATGAGAGGGAATTATAATTTAACATTATATTATTATTAACTTGCACGCTAGGATGTTGACCAAGCTTAACTCTTAATAATATATATTTTTTGCACTTGTTTATCTCTTGTTTATATTTTGCTTATCTATTGTTTGTAATATCTATTTTATTTACTTTTTATTTTTCGCGCGTGTAGGTGTGGTGGTGGTGGTGGTGGTGGTTCTGGGGGTGGGGGGGGGAGGAGGTGTAAATTTCATTAACTATTTATAACATAATTTCTACTCCCACGTCTGTTTATGTTAATTAATTTTCGTTATTTATGGATTATTATGTTTTTATTTATTTACGGTATTAGTCATTTGTATTTCCTATTCCCTTACTCTTTGTTCTCATATTTATTACAATGGAGGAAAATAGTGAAGAGGAGATGGTGGTAGAGAACCCGGGGAGCATATGACGGTCACTGGCACGAAGAGGAGGAGGAGGAGGAAGAAGAGGAGGAAGAGGAGGAGGAGGAATATGAGGAAGAGGAGGGGGAGGAAGAGGAAGAAGAGGAGGAATATGAGGAAGAGGAGGAGGAGGGAGAGGAAGAAGAGGAGGAATATGAGGAAGAGGAGGAAGAGGAAGAAGAGGAGGAATATGAGGAAGAGGAGGAGGAGGAATATGAGGAAGAAGAGGAGGAGGATGATGAGGAGTAGGAGTGCAGCAGGACGTTTCCCCAGCAGCTAGACTCATCCTTCAGTAGATGAGTCAGAGGCTATGACGATCAACAAAAACCCTCATTCTCCCTACACCTCCCCAACCCCTCCTCCCCACTCCCCTACCTCCCTTTTCTCTCACTAAGTACTTCCTCCCAGTCACCTCTCCACCTCCTCCGTCCCCTCACCTAGTACTTTCCCTCCCCTCCTCTCCCGCTCTCCGCTCCCCAAGTACTTCCCCTCCCCAAGTACTTCCCCTCCCCAAGTACTCTCGCCGGAACATTCTATATATAAGTGTTACAATGAGGCATAAAATGAAATTCCTTTTATCTGGTTCAGACTGATATTAATAACTTTTTCACTGCATCATACTTTATAATTATTAATTTGTATAACAGCGTCGTATTTTGTATGTAGGTGACCAATGTGTTGTGTGTGAGGGAGGAGGAGGAGGAGGAAGAAAGAGGAGGAAGAAAGAGGAGGAAGAGGAAGATGAGGAGGAGGAGGAGGAGGAGTAGTGTAGCGGGTCCTGCTGAGTGGTTGGTGCCGAAATTTAGTGGCGGTAATTATGATTCTTACGTAGTTTGCGTGGCGGTGTGTTGGTCTGTCTGTTGCCTGGTGATGGTTCGGGTGTGTAGCTGTGTAGCCAGGTGTAAGTGGTGGTGGGTGTAGGTGGTGGCGGGGTGTAGGTGTATAGATGGGGGTATGTGTAGGTGTAGCTGGTGCTGGGGGTAGGTGTAGGTGGGGTTAGGTGTACGTGTAGGTGGGGGTTAGGGTTGGTGTAGTTGTGCATCTCGAACCTTTGGCAGACTCCGTACCCGTGTCTTCAGCTGTAGGGAGCTGAAATTATCTACAAAGTTACACGTATATTGATCAGTGGTCCTCCCCACCCTGCTATATGGCAGTGAGACATGGGTCACATACAGGAGGCACCTCAAGGCTCTTGAAAACTTTCACCAACGTAGTCTACGTTCCATCCTCTGAGTTCGCTGGGAAGACAGAGAACAAATGCCAGTATTCTCGTTGACACCAACTGTAGGAGCATCAAGGCTACCATTATACATGAATAACTACGCTGGACTGGCCATGTTACCCGCATGGACGACAGTAGACTGCCCAAGCAGCTACTTTACAATCACCTAACGAATAGTAAACGCAACACTGGCGGGTAACTGAAGAGGTATAAGGATAGTCTTAAGACAAATCTGAATAAGTGCCAAATCGACCCCCTCACATGGGAGACGATTACTCCACAACGTAACGCTTGGAGGAGCACCACACAAGGTGTCAATACCTTCGAATTAGGCCGACTGCAAACCGAGGCAGACAAGCGCCAACGCCGGAAAGACGCTGCCGCCGCCCCTCCCGCACTAAATAGAGCCACCCACGTGTGCAACATCTGTGGATGACACTACCGGTTCCGTATCGGCCTCTTTAGTCACCTCAAAGCTCACCCTTGAAGGTGACATCCCTAATAACTCACATCATTGTATCATAGCTGGATGATCATCATACTTGATTCCAAGTGACAGCAAAGTAGTAGTAGTAGTAGTAGTAGGTGTAGGTGAAGATTAAAGTAGGTGAAGGTGGGGGTTAGGGGAGGTGTAGGTGGGGTTTAGGTGGGTAGGAGACTCAGTAGGATAGGTGTTAATCAGGTAAACATACAAAGATAAAGACGAAAATTTGCTGTTACAATATTTATAACAACATGTCTGACTGTCCAGGGAGCCGCCAAAGTGCGTGTCCGTATGCCCCACTACCCTGTGTCATGGGTCGAGGTACTTCCCATTACCTGTGTCTTGGGTCGAGGTATTACCCACTACCTGTGTCCTGGGTCAGTACTTCCACCTGTGTCCTGGGTCAGTGCTTCCCACTACCTGTCTCTTGGGTCGAGTACTTCCCCATTACCTGTGTCCTGGGTCAGGGTACTTCCCTACCTGTCTCTTGGGTCAGTGCTTCCCACTACCTGTGTCCTGGACCGAGGAGAGTTAATGGTACAACACACCTGGGAGGCAGATAGTGGCACAACACACCTGGGGAGGCAGATAGCAACACACCTGGGGGCAGATAGTGGTGCACACCTGGGGGAGGCAGATACACATGGGGAGGCAGATAGTGGTACAACACACCTGGGGAGGCAGATAGTGGTACAACACACCTGGGGGAGAGGTAGTGGCACAACACACCTGGGGGAGGCAGATAGTGGTACAACACACCTGGGGGAGGCAGATAGTGGCTGCGGGAGGAGGTGGAGGTGTGGGTCACCCCAGGGACGCATCGACCGTCGTGGGAAACCGTCATGTGGCCGGACACCACTGCCCCGCCCCACCCCGCCCGCCCCACCCCACCCCGCCCCGCCCCACCCAGCCCAGCCCCGCCATCCCTACCTGCCCTTCCACTACCCGCCCTTCCTGCCCCCTTCACTACCTGCCTGTATGCCTGCCTGCTTTATTTGCCTAGTTACCTCCCGTCCTGCTTGCTTGCCTGCCTCGATACCTGCCTGCCCAGTTACCTGGTTGTCTATTTACTTGCCTGCATAGTTACCCGTGTTAATTATTTGTCAGGTGTGCATGGCGAAGTACGGGACCTCAGTCCTTATTGTGGAACTTCCAATAGAGGAAACACATGACTCTCTCTCTCTCTCTCTCTCTCTCTCTCTCTCTCTCTCTCTCTCTCTCTCTCATCGCTGATATGCTTTAAGGTAATTGCTTGAAGGTAGCTTAAATATTTTTGATGATAGGATAAAAAAAATCCTGGTTATATAATATTGTGTGACGGAAGTGTGTGTAGAGAAATATGTACAAGTCTTCCCTCAGCCATGGCGAGATTGTGTTTCATTTTTGCCCCCCTCCCCCCTGGCGAAAGTGCAACAAGCTCTGATGACGTCATTCCATTAACCTTGTTTGCTTTTTTGATGTCGTCTGCTGACATGATGATGATGATGATGATAACATTAACAACAACAATAATGATGATAATAATAATAATGATAAGTTTCTTGTCGTTAACTTATATTTATCATCGTGTTCGGTCAACTTTTTTTTTCGTTAGTCTTCGGAAAAACCTGAAAAAAACAACTGGTTGTCCATTGTCTCGGCATGAACAATGTCTACACTAAGTTATACCAAATAACATACAAATTTATTCAGATTTTAACATTAAAGGAATAATTAACACCGCCAAAACCTTTAATTTCCGTAAAGAACAAAATAATATATTCAGTTAAGTAAGTTAAACGAACAAGAGAGGAGAGTGCTTGTGTCGGGAGCTGTGATTGGTCAGCAAGTTGCCAACTACTAATTGGTGGAGCCCTTGAGTACGTGGTGCCAGGTGCCTAGTTGGTGGCACTGGTTTACACAGATGGTTCTCCTTCCCTCCTTCTCTCCCTCACACCAACACTGATGACCGTATGTTCCTTCCCTCCCTCTCTCCCTCACACCAACACTGATGACCATATGCTCTTTCCCTCCCTCTCTCCCTCACACCAACACTGATGACCATATGCTCCTTCCCTCCCTCTCTCCCCCACACCAACATTGATGGCTGTATGCTCCCTCCCTCCCCCCACACCAACATTGATGGCTGTATGCTCCCTCCCTCCCACCAACCTTGAGGGCTGTATGCTCCTTCCTTCCCTCCCTCCCTCCCTCCCTCCCTCACACCAACACTGATGACCGTATGCTCCCTCCCTCCCACCAACACTGATGGCTGTATGCTCCTTCCCTACCCCCACCCTCACACCAACTCAGATGATTGCAGAGAAGGAAAGGGGAAGGGAGGGGGGGGGGGCGGAGGCTGATCTCGCCAACTATAATGGTAAACTTTCACTTCTTTGTTTGAATTATCGTTCTTATCTTATATTTTTTCTCTCTTGGTAAAACTTTTAAATAAGTCTTACCTGTGTTGAGGATTATTATTATTATTATTATTATTATTATTATTATTATTATTATTATTATTATTATTATTATTATTATTATTATTATTATTTTTATTTTCATTTTTTGCTAGATTTATTTATTTATTTATTTATTTATTTATTTATTAGTTTATTTATTTATTTTTTTATTCGTTCATTTATATTACTTTTTGTTGGTCGTCAGTTGTTTGGTATTTTATTTTATTTTTGGGGGGGTAAAAGTTTGCTGAATAATTTTGAGAAGTTTGTTATCTTTCGATGGTGTGTGTGTGTGTGTGTGTGTGTGTGTGTGTGTGTGTGTGTGTGTGTGTGTGTGTGTGTGTGTGTGTGTGCATCTGGTGGGTGTGTGTGTGTGTGTGTGCATCTGGTGGGTGTGTGTGCGTGTATGTGCGTGAGAGACTCATCATCGAAGAGTTTCCCCCACTCCCTCCCTTTCCCTTCTTAATCCCCTTCACCCCCCCTCACCACGTCTCCAGTAACCGTATGGGCGTGGCACCTCCAACCCCTTCCTTTTCCTCCTCCCCTCCAGCCTGTTCCCCCTCTTTCCTTCTCCCCCTCCTCCTCTTCCCCACAGGATTGTCTCCTTCCCTCGTGATTTCTGCACCCCTCCCTCAAACTTTCCTCCTTAACTCTCAACATTCCCTCCCTCCCTCCCTCCCTCCCTCCCTTTCAAGATTCTGGTTCTCCCTTCCAATTTATATCCCTTTCTCCATGATGCATTTCTTTGTGTACGAACCTCTGTCCTGCATGGCAGTGAACAGTGACATCACCCTTATGAATCTGATCTATATATATATATATATATATATATATATATATATATATATATATATATATATATATATATATATATATATATATATATATATATATATATATATATATATATAATGTATTTCTTTGTGTATGAACCTCTGTCCTGTGTGGCAGTGAGACGTGATACCACCCTCAGTGTCATGACCTGACTGAATTACTCACAATAGGCAAACTGTACTACAAGATTTGTCAATAAATTTGTTAAATTAAATTAATTCCTCCATTACTTATTTCCCTTCTACCTCTTTCCTTTGTACCTCCTTCCTCCTCTACCTCCTTCCTCCTCTACCTCCTTCCTCCTCTACCTCCTTCCTCCTCTACCTCCTTCTTCCTCTACTTCCTTCCTCCTCTACCTTCCTTACCTCCCTTTCAGTCTCCTCCCACTACCTCTACTTCCAAAATTTCCTCTCCCCACTACCTCCTCTCCCCACTACAGGTGGTTCTACTATAGGTGATGGTGGTAGTTGTGGTTCTACTACAGGTGATGGTGATAGTGGTGGTTCTACTACAGGTGATGGTGGTAGTGGTGGTTCTACTACGGGTGGTGGTGATAGTGGTGGTTCTACTACGGGTGGTGGTTGTGGTAGTGATGTTGCTACTGTTCTTGTTGTTGGTTGTGGTGGTGTATCTCTTCCCGACCTCTCACCCTTTGTCCTCCCAGGCCTCGCATGACCTCGCTCTCCCGGCCTCGCGTGTCTTGCTGCGGGAAGGAAACTCTTCTCTATCGTAGGTTTTTCATCAAGCAAGTGGTTTAAGTGGCGTGGTAACTCACCGGGATTATATAATGCTGGTGACATTTTAAACCAAGCACAAACAATATATTGTTATATATTTTCTTCAACAGATCCGATAATTTCTATGTGGAAATTTGATGTATTGTAGATGTCATCACATTACTACCAGACCTGTCATGTGCTGTAACTGTTGAGAAATGTCAATTTGGTCATATAGTCATTTATCTTTATTTATGTCTCAGAAATATACCCTCTGAGTTATGAGAGATATATACAAGTATATATATATATATATATATATATATATATATATATATATATATATATATATATATATATATATATATATATATATATATATATATATATATATATATATAGTATATATAGTTGTTGTTCCGCCTCAACCATAGTTGCCACAACTGGGTGAGGGAAAGTACGTTTTTTGTATGAATGTACGGCAGTGTACAGTACACGGTGCTGGTGTACGGCAGTGTACAGTACACGGTGCTGGTGTACGGCTGCCCCTTTATTATCTTCACCATACAAATGTAACTGTTTTTATTTTTACTTCTAGTAGCAGTCATAATATTTCTTTACTTTAATTACAGTAAATATTGTAAATATGATAATTATTGTTATTTATTATTTCTTTATAACTAATTGTCATTATAATTTTAAAATCATTATTCACTTAAATGTTAATGGGAGTAATAATAACAATAATACTGAATAATAATAATAAAAGTAATACTAATAATTATTATTATTATTATCATCATCTGTAATATTCTCTCCCCAGCAACAGTAATTACTTGTAAAAAGTGTTGTGTGGCGACATGAATGTGTGTGGGGTAGCCGGGTGAGTGGGCGGGTAGCCGGATGGGTGGGCGGGCGGGGCGGGTATGATGTTTCCTGTTGGAGGCGCTGAAGGCCCTGGCCAAGGTCGTCCTCACTACCTGTGTTTTATCTGCCGTCAGGACCTGGCCTGGCTCTTAACTGACTCATATGCTCTTATATTGTCCTGTCTTTCTGTCTCTTTGTCTGTCTGTCTCTGTCTGTTAGCTATATCAAAGAATACATTACGTAGTAGTAGTGCTGGTGGTGGTGGTGGTATATAGTGGTTATTTTGATAGTGGTGGCAATGGTTGTGGTGACAGCGGTGGTGGTGGCAGCGATAGTTGTGGTAATAGTGGTGGTGGTGGTAGCGATAGTTGTGGCAGTATTGGTGGCAGCGATAGTGGTGGAAGTGAGGGTGGTGGGAACGATGGTTGGTGGCATTAATGGTGGCAGCGATGACTCTGACAGATGTAATGGTAGTGGTAATGGTGGTAGTGGCGGTCGTGATGTTTATGGTGATGGTATTAGCGGTGGTGGTGGTGGTGCAGCTGATAGTGGTCATGGCTGTGAGGATGGTGGAAGTGGGCGTGGCGGTAGAGAGGGAGGAGGAAGGAGGAAGTAGGAGGTGGGCGTGGCGGTAGGAGTAGGAGGAAGGAAGGGGAGTAGGGAGGGAGGGAGGAGGAAGATGAAGGGAGGAATGGTTGGCCAGGCTCTTATGTCGTGACCACAATACCCAGCCCCAAAAATATAGGGAAAAAACACAAATGAGAGAGAGGAGGGAAGGAGAGACAGGAGTAGAGGAAAGGGAGAAGAAAGAGATGGATGGAGGAGGGAGCAGGAAGGCTGATAAAGGGGGTGAGAAAGGAGAGAAAGGAGAAGAGAAGAAGAACCATGCCTCAACACCTCCTCCTCCTTCTCCTCCTTTTATCTCTCTTCCTTATACTTTCTTATACTTATCTCCTCCCCTCCCCTCCCTCCCTCCTATGCCTGCCAATCAGAACTCTGGGATTCTATTTCTAAATTCCGTTCAAGCTTTCCAGTTCTTCCAATTGAGGAGTGAAGAAAGTAGGGGGAGGGAGGAAAAGAAGGAAGAGAGGAAGGAGGGAAGCAAGAAATGACGGAGAGGAGGGAGGGAGGAGGAAGAGAAGGAATGAAGGAGAGAGAGGGAGGAGGAAGAGAAAGGTGAGAGGGAGGGAGTGAAGGAAAAAGAAGAGATAGGGAGGGAAGGAAGGAGTAAGAGAGGGAGGGAAGGAAGGAGAAAAAAGAGAAGGAGGGATGGAGTGGGGGTGGGGGGGGTAGATCGACAGGTAAGAGCCACGGGGCCAATTACCGTCTTTGTTTACGTCCCCACACACCTGTACCCGAGGCTTACAATCTTGTTTGCTTATTTATTGTTGTTGTTTGTTTGTGTTTTTATGAGTTCTTTTCCTTTCTCAGGTTTTAATTTTTCCTATTTTTTCTGTTGCTTTTTTATCTTTCTTTTTTCTGTTTCGTTTGTCCGGTTTTTTTTTTACACAAGTTTTACGGATTTAATTTTTTATCTATTGTTATTTATTCCGTCTTTTTCTTTCTTATTTTATCTTTTTCTTTTACTTTTTACTTTTTTTTTCAGGATTTGTTTACTGTTGGTTATTATTATTATTATTATTATTATTATTATTATTATTATTATTATTATTATTATTATTATTATTATTATTTACATGGCTACTGTGTGTGTGTGTGTGTGTGTGTGTGTGTGTGTGTGTGTGTGTGTATTTTAGGCTGGGGAGGTGTCCGTAATTTTCTACTTAAAGGGTGACCAAGTTTATCTATAAGTTGGGGAGAAAGAGGGGGATTGCCTCTTAATTTCCCCTTCAACCCCACTTCCTCTCCCCCAACCCCACTACCTCTCCCCCAACTCCCCACACAACTCCCACCTTAAACATTTTCATCAAATTGTCATATTCTGTAAATCTTCTGGTTATCTCTTTAAACTTTATCCCATCTCCGCTAATTAGAGTTGAACAGGTGAACCGTGAGGCCCACACCTGCATAATGACCTCTCCTGTTTACTTCAGGTTAGAGTCACTTCCGGGAGTCAGGTAAGGGTGAGTGGTGGTGGGAGGGAGGAGGAGAGAAGAGGTGGAGGAGGAGAGAAGAGGTGGAGGAGGAGAGAAGAGGTGAGGTGGAGGAGGAGAGAAGAGGTGGAGGAGGAGGGAAGAGGTGAGGAGAAGGAGGAGAGAAGAGCTGAGGTGGAGGAGGAGAGAAGAGGTGAGGTGGAGAAGGAGGAGGAGGAGAGAAGAGGTGTGGAGGAGGAGAGAAGAGGTGGAGGAGGAGAGAAGAGGTGAGAGGAGGAGAGGTGGAAGGAGGGGAAGAGCTGAGGTGGAGGAGGAGAGAAGAGGTGAGGTGGAGAAGGAGGAGAGAAGATGTGAAGTGGAGGAGGGAAGGGAGAGAAGAGGTGGAAGAGGGGCTGGGGGAACAGGAGGGGGTAGAACGCATGTGGTAGTAGAGGATGGGGCGGTGGAGGGGAGGGGGAGTGGGGGAGGAGGATGATGACAAAGAGTGGACAGATGGCTTCCCTAATTACCACCAGCTGGCAGAGAAGACTGAAGAGTCCCCTCCTCCTCTTTCTCCTCCTACCCTTCCTCCTCCTCCTACCCTTCCTTCTCTTAACCTTCCTCTTAACCTTCCTCTTCCTTCCCCTCGTCTTCACGTAGTTCTTTGTGGCCCTTTCCCATTTTACACACACAACACACACACACCTTTTCTTCACGGGGTTGTTTGCACTTCCACGGTCACCTCTCAAAGGATCTCTTGTGGTCATGTTGATTCTCTTGCAACATTGACAACATCTGCAACGCCTGAGAGTGTAAAATATACATAACTCCAATACCTGGATAGATTTGATCTTTCTTCAAATGTTGGTGAAATATTAAGGTGTGTGTGTGTGTGTGTGTGTGTGTGTGTGTGTGTGTGTCTGTGTGTGTGTGTGTGTCTGTGTCTGTGTGTGTGTGTCTGTGTCTGTGTGTGTGTATTTCCAGTTGTAAGTATGACTGTGTATTTCTTTCTATATGTTATTCTGTTCTTATTGATCATTTTGTTTGTGACCACACATAACTCCCGGGTCCGCGTGGGTTGTGACTCGTATGGGCTCTCTGATTGGCCAGTGAAGCCTTTACCTTTAAGGCAGGGGAAGGTTGATAAAGGCAGCGGTAAGAGAGATAAATAGATGAGAATAAGAGAGGGTGGTGGAGGAGGGAAGAGGAATAAGAAGGGGAAGACAGAAGAAAAATAAATGAGAGGAAAATGATGAAATGCGTAACAGCAGCGGAAGAATTGATGGACTGCAAGGAAATGGACAAGAGGGAAGAGGTGTGTGTGTGTGTGTGTGTGTGTGTGTGTGTGTGTGTGTGTGTGTGTGTGTGTGTGTGTGTGTGTGTGTGTGTGTGTTGCCTGGGAAGATGCTCACCCCTCTCCTGCAGGGTTGCTGAGGTAATTCATTTTACCTGATGCCCTGACCTGCACCACACCTGTCAGCCACGCCCCTCCTCTGCCTGTCAGCCACGCCCCTCTCCTCCTTCCCCTCTGCCTGTCAGCCACGCCCCCTCTCCTCCCTCCCTTCACCTGCTTCTGTCACGCCTCTCCTTCCTCCCTTCACCTGTCAGCCACGCCCTCTCCTTCCCCCCTCTGCCTGTCAGCCACGCCCCTCCTCCTCCTTCACCTGTCAGTCACGCCCTCTCCTCCTTCCCCTCTGCCCGTCAGGCCACGCCCCTCCTCCCTCCCTTCACCTGTCAGTCACGCCTCCCTCTCCTCCTCTCCTCCCTTCACCTGTCAGTCAGCCACGCCCCTCTCTCCTTCCTCCCTTCACCCGTCAGCCACGCCCTCCTTCCTCCTTCACCCACAATACGCTCCTCTCTTCACCTGTCAGCTGTCACGCCCCTCTCCTCCTTCCTCTCTTCACCTGTCAACTACTTCCCATCAATACCTTCACTTCTACCCTTCATTCCCTTCTATCACCTTCCTTATTTAGCTTCTTTCTCTCACCCTCCTCCCCTCGTCCCTCCTACTCAGCCCAGGTAATTATTGGCTTCGGGTGATTGCCAGGTATGTTCCGTCACACACCTGAGAACCTCTGTCCTTCCCTTCCATTACTCCCCTCCACATTTCCTCCCTCCCTCCCATTACTCCCTTCTACCTTTCCTTCCTCTCTTGCTTCCATGACTCCATCCCATTACTCCCTTCCGTGACTCCCTTCCACCTTTCCTCCTTCCCTCCCTTTCATGACTCCTTCCCATTTTTCCCCTAATCCTTCCCTTTCTCCCTCCTCATTTCTCACTCCTTCACTTTCTCCCTCCTCATCTCTCCCTTCCTCCTTCTCCCCCCCCCATTATTTCCTTCCTTCTGTTCCTCCCTCCCCATCATCATTCTCCTGCTCTCTTCTTCCACAACCTCCCTCTTCCTCCTCCTCCTCCTTTCCTTCCCCCACAACCTCTTTCCTCCTTCTTTATTAACCTCTTTCTCTCACTTGGTTAGGTTATTGCCTCACATTTACTCCCACTTAAAGGTCCGCCTCGCTAATTGCACCCTTCCTGTTGACCTGACCTTGACCTTTTTTGTTTTGACCTCCCCTCACTCTTCCCTCATATTCCCATCCTTATCCCCTCACCTCCTCCCACTCTCCAATACGTCACCCATCCCTCTCCCCTTCACACTCCCATCCCTCTCCCCTTCCATCCATCCACCTCTCGTTTGTAACAAGGCGAGTCTCTGGTCACGAACAGAAAGTCGATCAACGCAGACAGACCATTTAGTGAGCCAACGAGTCCTCTCTCTATACACGTTTAATATATAGTGGACGACCTGTGTTGTTTGGAGAGGAGGAAGGCACACGGGTCTTAGTTGATTGAGGACGCTAAGAGGTGATACAAAAAAGACTGAAGAGTTTGGCATTAAGAGGGGGGGGGATGTAAGAGGGGAAGGGGGGTTAAGAAGAGGCGGGTAATGGGGAAAGGAGATGGGGGTAGAGGGTGGTTGGGGAAAGAGGAAATAATGTGTTAGAGGAGAGGGATGGGAGGAATGTAAAAGGGTGTGAGAAGAGGATGGTGACAGGAAAGGGAGGTGTGAGGGGTATTTGGGAAAGGGGGTCGAGGTGGGGGGGGGGAGAGATGATGTGATGTAATGTAAGCAGTAAGATGGAGGGAATCATCGTCGTGTGGTGTGGGGAAGAGGGGAAAGTTGGGGAAGGGGAGTTGTTTTAAGACTCCCCTCTATCTAGTGTCTAGTGGGCGTATGGCGCTAGAGAAATACGTACATACATACATACATACATACATACATACCATGGACATACATAACCAATGCATTTATACATATATACATATTACCTACGCTGCTACTATCTCCATCCCCATTCTTACCACGTCTTCCTTCATTCATTCTCCTTCCCTGTTAGTGTTGCCCTGCTTGGTGTGTTGGTGGCGGCGCATCATAGAGAGTAGTGAGACCTCCTCCTTGTTTTGAACTTCATTTAATTACTTGGGTTGTCTTTCGTCATGCTCTCTCTCCAGCTATATCCCTTCCCTCCCCCTCTCTCAGCCAAACCCCTTCCTTTTCCCCCTCCCAGTTCAACCCTCCCCTTCCCTACCAGCCCTCCTCCTCCTCTCTCATTCTTCTTCCTACCCGCCTCTTCCTTCCTCACCATCTCTCCCATCCCAACCATCCTGTTCCCATCAACTTCTCCGTTCATCCTTCCTCTCATCGATGACAGCTTGCAGTGATTGTCTCTCGTTTCTGTTAACTCCAGGCTTTTTTGACCCCCTGCAAATTCTTTTTCTTTTCTTTCTTTTTCCTTTCTCCTTTTACTCAGCCTTTTTATTTTTCTCTCTATCTCCTCTTCCTCCTCTCCCCTTTTCTCCCTTTCTCCTTGATACTTTTTGTGTGTGTGTGTGTGTGTGTGTGTGTGTGTGTTTATCTTTCACCGTATATTAACACACTCTCTCTCTCTTTACAGGTGTGTAGAGCAAGAGTCAGTTATTATACCAATTAAGAGTCCTACTGAGGTCCTTCTGGCATCGCTCCTTGGTACAGGTAAGGTCCTTCGGGAAGTCCTGGAGTCGAATTCTCAAAGGTTCGTAAGATCAATGTTCCTCTTGTTCAATTTCTACTCAGTAACGTCGAAAATGGTATCAGAATTACACTGAGACTCGACCTTAACGGTATACATTCACTTAGGATCATTTGGGAGGGCTACCTTGCAATATAAGGCTATCCCACAGTATAAGGCTACCCCCACAGTATAAAACTACCCCACATTATAAGGCTGCCCCACAGTACAATGTAAGGTTACCACACCCTCATACCAGCAGCTAAATATTGACAAGTGGTTCTCATGTTTGATAAAAGTAAATTAATAGAAGATAAAATGAAGTGAATAAAAGACAAAAAGTGAAGGAATTTGGGAAGATTGTTTATATGCAGGAGGAGGAGGAGGAGGAGGAGGAGAAGGGGACGCTGTGTTAAGTAGAGAATGTCGTGTAGTTTGGGCGGGAGGAGCGTAGGGTAGGTGAGGGTCAGGCGTAGGGTAGGTGTGGGCGTGTCGGCAAGTGTGGGTAAGTTAGGGTCAGGCGTGGAGTAGGTGTGGGCGTGTCGGTAAGGGTGGCGTGCTCATCTCAACACTTGTATTAATTAGTCACGGACCAGGTGTGTGGGACAGGGCTGGGGGAGGAAGAGCAAGAGGGAGGTGATGGGTAGGAGGACGAGCGGGTGACTATACTGTTGCTTTTCGAGGACGACGACACACACACACACACACACACACACACACACACACACACACACACACACACACACACACATATTCAGCCCATAACAGCCTGCACCGATAGATATAAGAACAGCACCATCCATCTATTGTTAAAATAATAAACAACTCCTGATTTATGTACTGTACAGCCCTGTAAATGTATTCAATGCATATTATATCATTATGTCTAAATCAAATGTAAGTCTGTATATTTTCAGCCACCGGCTGCAACTCTATTAATAAATCGTTTATTATTATTATTATTATTATTACTATTGATAATTTTTACAATGGTTGGGACTGGGCTGTTCTTATAGCAATCAGCTCGTGCTCGTATGGGCTGGATGCTGTTGTAGTGTCGAACAGCAATTCTCGGGCGAGGGATCTCAGGTGGTAGTAGGAGCCGGTGTCGAAGATGGTGTAGAAGCTTCTCACCAAATTTGCAGATGAGGTCGTGGTGATGGTCAGTGAGAGCCGAGAGGATCAGTGTTTTGAGCGCTTCTTGATATGTGGAGTAGGAAAGGGAGAGAATAATCTTGCATGCCCTCTTTTGCACTTTTTCCAGGTGTTTACGTTGTGTGGCATGTGTGTGTGTGTGAGGTGCCTCATCTTTTATTCTCAGTCAAGCGTGTTTGTCCACCACAAATAATGGTGTTTCCCCTCATTGTGCCTCCTCTTCCCTCCCTCCCTCCCTCACCTCTGTCACCCCCTCCCTCCCTCCCTCACGCCCTCACCTCTGTCACCTCCTCCCCTCCCTCACGCCCTCAGCTGTCACCCCCTCCACCTCGCTCACGCACCGTCTCCCCCCCTCCTCCTCCCTCCCTCACTCCTTCCTTACCTTTCCTCTCCTTTTTTTTTATTCAGATTCTTCCTTTATTTTAGAGTTCCTTCTTCATGCTAGAGTCTTACTTTTCCTTATTCTCTCTGCTCCTTCCTTTTTATCCCTTCTTCCTTGAAAACAAGTATTGCCATCTTTCTTTTCCCCCTTTTCCTCCTGCATTCTTTCTTCTGCTTTCTTATCTTCATTCTACGCTTTTCATCCCTTTTTTTCCTCTTCCTTCGTTGTTCTTCATTCTTCCTCCTTCTTTCTTCTTCCTTCTTCCTTCTTATGGTAGGGAGGCACCAGTTCCTTCAATCCTCACCTTCCCCTCCTTCCCCCTTCTCTCTCAATCCCTTCCCTTTCTCTCTACTGAAATTCAAGGACGAGGGGTTAAAAGAAATGAAGCCTTCCCTCCCTCTGTCTGTCTGTCTGTCTGTCTGTTTATCTCTCCATCTATCCGTCTGTCTGTTCATCTATTCTTCTGTCTGTCCGTCCGTCCGTCCGTGACAAATATGGTGACTGCTCGATAACTTTCACTTAGTCTCGATGGATTAAATTTCATTGTGGTGGTTCAGTACCGCCTTTAGTGTTTCTTATTAAAGGGAGGGGCAGTTTCTTCCTCCTCTCGTGTGTGTGTGTGAGAGAACTGATGACTCTCTCTCTCTCTCTCTCTCTCTCTCTCTCTCTCTCTCTCTCTCTCGTAACGTGCTGGAGACAACGCTCTCCTCAAAGTTTTAATCAAGCGGGTACATCACGTGCTGCCGAGGAGTGGTCGTCCCTGGGTAGCGAGGGTGGCATGCCTAGCTGGCTTATTGGCTTGCTGGTTGGTTGACTGTGTGGGTGGATAACTGGTTGGGTGGATGACTAGCTAGTTGGTAGTTATGCTGGCTGGTTACTTTGTGGATGGCTGTCATTCCAGCTAACTCAATGAACGTTTGGGTGGTGTTTGACAGCTCCTGTGGTTGTGGTAGTCGAAGTTGTGATGGTGGTGCCGATAATGGTGGTGGTAGTAGTAGAGTTGGTGGTGGCGATACTGGTGATGATGGCAGTGCAGGAAGCGATGGTGGTGGCGGTGCAGGAGGGAGACATCAGCACGTAAGGTTTTAAGAACTCGGCGGTGCGTTATGTTGGCATCGTGACCCAAGACGTCCTTCCTCCTCCTCCTCCTCCTCCTCCTCCTCCTGGCTGGTGGGAGGGAGGAGGTCATCACTGGCGCGTGATGACTGACTTGGAATCTGTCTTGTCTTCTTTGGTATTGGTGTGTGTGTGTGTGTGTGTGTGTGTGTGTGTGTGTGTGTGTGTGTGTGTGTGTGTGTGTGTTTTATGTATGACGTCTCATTTTTCTTTTCTTTTTTCGTTTAAGATGCAGTGAGATAATGAGAGTGTAGCCCCTCTAACGCGAGTGTTGGTAGTGGTGGTGGTGGAAGGCGGGGATGATAGAGATGGATAAAAATTGTGGTTGTAATGCGTGGCGAGTGTTGGTGATGACTGCAAGAAGCCCTCAGACAGCTCTCCTCCCCCCTCCCCCCTCCCTCCCCCCCTCCCCTCCCTCCCTCCTTCAGAGTCAATGTCCTTCCATCTGGTACAACTTCCCGACCTCTAATTATGCCTCTATACTACCTCCCCTCCACCCCTTGACCACCTCTCCTCAGCCGGGCCTCACACTTCCACCTCCCATTTTCCTCCTCCCTCCATCTCCTCTCCACATATTCCCTCCACCCTTCTTCCCACCTCCTTCCTTTCGCCTCTGTGTCACCTCCTCCTCCCCCCCTTTGCACTGTCTTCAGCCAACTTTCCCTCCACCCCCTTGTTCCTGAGGACCCCTCACTGACTTATCACCGCCCACGGCTGCTAGTCCTCCCTTCCCGTTCCTTTCCACTTCTCTTCTCCCCACCTTCCCTTCTATCCCTCCTTCCATTCTACCCTTCCTTTCCTCCCTCTTTCCTTTCCCCTCTTTCCCTTCCTTCCTCCTATTTCCGTTTCCCCTTCCCTCTCCTCCTCTTACCCACAAAACTTTTAGCCTTCTCCAACCTTTCTTCCACTCTTCTCAGCAGTCTTTCTCCAACCTCCCTCTCCCCGACCTCTTCCCTCCCTCCCTCCCCCTACCTCTTCCCTCCCTCCCTCCCTCTCCCCCGACCTCTTCCCCTCCCTCCCTCCCTCTCCCCGACCTCTTCCCCCTCCCTCTGTCTCTCCCCCCTCTCCTCCCCTCTGTCCCTTCTACCCTCCCCCTTTGTCTCCCTACCCCTCCTTCCTCTAACCTCCCCTAACCTCTTCTCCCGTTGTCCTCCCCATCCCCTCCCTCCCCCACCACCACAGCGCCATAATAATCCAAGTCCTGGAATTCCTCCATGTCCAGCAGCACTTTTACTCCATGTGTGTGTGTGTGTGTGTGTGTGTGTGTGTGTGTGTGTGTGTGTGTGTGTGTGTGTGTGTGTGTGTGTGTGTGTGTGTGTGGTAGACAGCGACACACGTCCCTCAGCCAGAGATTCTTGAAAGGGAAAAAAAATCATGTTGAAGTTTACTATTTTTTTTATTTTATCATTAAAGTGAAACTCGAGGACGCCGTCTACCTTCACTATAGTTTCAATACAATTTGGTAGCCATTTTGCAGTCATTACATACCTTGGCTTAATGAACCAGTTATAGGCACCGGTACATGTAGCGTCTTAATCGGAAAGGAATGACGTCATTATCTTTAAATAGTTCATCTGTGTTCACTTTATCCCCTGACTGCTGCTGAGTTAAGGCGTCTAGTTAAGGATGGGTTAAGACGTCTAGTTAAGGATGGGTTAAGGCGTCTAGTTAAGGATGGGTTAAGGCGTCTAGTTAAGGATGGGTTAAGGCGTCTAGTTAAGGATGGGTTAAGGCGTCTAGTTAAGGATGGGTTAAGGCGTCTTGTTAAGGATGGGTTAAGGCGTCTAGTTAAGGATGGGTTAAGGCGTCTAGTTAAGGATGGGTTAAGGCGTCTAGTTAAGGATGGGTTAAGGCGTCTAGTTAAGGATGGGTTAAGGCGTCTAGTTAAGGATGGAGTTAGGCGTCTAGTTAAGGATAGGTTAAGGCGTCCTGATTGGGATGGGTTAAGGCGTCTAGTTAAGGATGGGTTAAGGCGTCCCTAGGACATTTTAGGATGGGTTAGGCGTCTGGACATAGGATGGGTTAAGGCGTCTAGTTAAGGATGGGTTAAGGCGTCTAGTTAAGGATGGGTTAAGGCGTCTAGTTAAGGATGGAGTTAAGGCGTCTAGTTAAGGATGGGTTAAGGCGTCCTAGTTAAGGATGGGTTAAGGCGTCTAGTTAGGATGGAGTTAAGGCGTCCGGTTAAGGATGGAGTTAAGGCGTCCGGTTAGGGGGATGTGAGTTAAGGCGTCTAGTTAAGAGGATGGGTTAAGGCGTCCGGTTGGATAAGTTAAGGCGTCCGGTTACAGGATGGGTTAAGGCATCTAGTTAAGGATGGGTTAAGGCGTCCGGTTAGGATGGGTTAAGGCGTCCGGTTAGAGATGGAGTTAAGGCGTCCTAGTTAAGGATGGGTTAAGGCGTCTAGTTAGGATGGGTTAAGGCGTCTAGTTAAGGATGGGTTTTATTTCTGTTGTTGTCATTTTCGTCAATTAGTTGTGATGGGGTGGTAGGTGGTGGTCGGGTGTGTGGTCTTGGTGGGGGTGGGTTGTCGTGAGAGAGGTGGTAGGTAGTGGGCGTGGGAGGTAGTTGTGATGGGGTGGTAGGTGGTGGTCGGGTATGTGGTCTTGGTGGGAGTGGGTTGTCGTGAGAGAGGTGGTAGGTAGTGGGCGTGGGAGGTAGTTGTGTTGGGGATGGTAGGTGGTCGTGATGGGGGTGGTAGTGGTGGAGTGATAGGTGGTCGTGATGGGGGTGTAAAGGGGTCGTAATAATAAAGAAACTTGAATGATAAACGTATTCTGGGGTAATGGTTAGCCAGTGCAGTAGACGAGACGCACGGTCGTCTTGGGTTATTCCTGGACACTGGGTCATACAGCTCATTAATTCAGGGTGTGGTAGTTGTTGTGTTGGTGACAGCTTCTACACATATTCACGCCCAGGTGGCCTTAGTGCCGTCCAGCCTCGAACATAGGGGCAATTATTATTATTATATAGAGTGTGGGCGAGATGATGGGCAGGACCTGAGAGAGAGAGAGAGAGAGAGAGAGTCCTTCCTTCCTTCCTTCCTTCCTTCTACACATTACCGCAGTAGGACACGACGAAGGAAGGAGTCATCAGAAGTGAGTGTTAGAGACAGAAGAGCAAAAAGATCAAGCAAGTGGTGGAGGAGGAGAAGGAGGAAAGTTCATTATAAGGCCGCACGAGTCGAGGCTGTGAAAACATATTAGATCAGCCGCGGCCGACATGTACGTCTGGTGCTGAGGGGGGAGGGGGGAGGCTTGTGGCAAGAGGGAGAGAAGGAGGGAGGATTATTTGTGGTAAGATGAAAGGGAGTGATGTTTGTTGTAGTAGGGAGGGAGTGTCTTATCAAACTCACCCACCACCTGTACATAGATGGTCTCCAATATGGCGTCATTATTGTACCCAGACTCCAGCGTGCCTAGATGAGGGTTCCCTTAACTCCAGGTAGGAAAAGAATTATTGAAGGTAAAGTATTTTGAGAATGTGTACCCAGGCACCAATATTTTCCTCCTCCTTTTCCTCCTCTTCCTCCTGCTTCTTTTCTTTCCGCTCCCCATTCTTCCTGCTCTTCTTCTTTTTCTTCTTCCTCTTCTTACACTTCTCGTGCTCCTCTTCCTTCTTGCTCTCCTCTTCCTCTTCCGTATCCTGCTCATATTTTTTTGTCTTGCTCTTCCTCCTCATCTTTCTCCTACTCCTCTTCCTTCTCTTCATCTTCCTCCTCCTCTTCTGGTGTTAGGAGGAGGGAAGGGCGGTCCTCCCCTCGGGATGGTCTGTGTGGGTATAGATTGAGTTATGACCACTGGGAAGTCTTGTCTGCCGCAGAAATATTATTTGACCAAAGAAATATCGGAGCACCTGCCAACGTGCCTGTTAACTCTCTACCACTCTTTTTTTTTCAGTATCGAATTGAATTACTTGTAAGGAAAAAAATCCTCCCCCCACAGACTCTGGTGTTGTGGCTACCTCGTCCACTCGTCAGACTTAGGAGGCTTTAGACACCACAGGAACTTGGTCGACGTGTGGACTGTTTTGATGTTTGGATCAATTCAAGATTAAAATACCTGTAGTTTATTTTACCTGATGATTAAACACCTTATTAATGTTACTTTCGGGGGGGGGGGTGAGGTTAGTTTTAGATTAGGTTAGGTTAAGTTAGCTTTACTTTAGGTTAGTTTTAGATTAGGTTAGGTTAAGTTAGCTTTACTTTAGGTTAGTTTTAGATTAGGTTAGGCTAAGTTAGCTTTACTTTAGGTTAGGTTAGTTTAGGTTCGATTATGTTAGCGCTAGATTAGCTTTGGGTTATGTTAGTTTAGCTTAGCTTTATGTTACGTAAGGTTAACTAACGATCGGGAGGTTAATCTTCAGGTGAAATTATCTAGGTCAGGTTAAGTTAGGTTAGGTTAGGTTAGGGTGGGGCAAATCTTCAGGTGGTCTGTTTTTATCTTCATTATCAACACATTGACATAAATCAGTGGAGGTGTTGGTTTGATCCTCTCCCCCCCGGCCTGCAGCCTCCCTTATCGCGGTAGATAAGTGTCACCAGACAATGGCGCCACACCACCACTACCCTGAGGTAACGGGGACGACCATGTGGTGTGGTGGAGGGTGGTGGAAGAGGGTGCTGTGGTGGTGGAGGAGGAGGAGGGTGCTGCGGTGTGTTGTAGGGTGTGGTGGAGAAGGGTGTTGTGGTGTGGTGGAGAAGGGTGTTGTGGTGTGGTGGAGGAGGGTGTTATGCTATGGAAGATGGTGCTGTGGTGTGGTGGAGGAAGGGGGTGGTTGTGATGGCTGGCTTGTGGAGACGATCATGTGGTAACTGATATTTTTGTTTCTGTGTTGGAGAGTCATTTCTGGTGCCAATAGTTTGTGTCCAATTTCAAGGTTATGTACATGTTTGGAATCACCTGAGGATTAGTCTCCCAGCTTAGTTCGCCTTAAGATTAACCACGCTAACCTAACCTAACCTAACCTAACCTAACTTCCCAGGTAACGTTAGGGTGTGTAATCATCAGGTAAATTTAGCTTGGGTGGTGAATGGCAAAGCTTCAGGTGATATTACTTTTTTTTCATATTCCCAAACACTGTGAGGTGCTTCCTGTGGTTTGGTAATACACGGGATGTTGTTATGAGACGACTACCTCACTTGGTCCAGACAGGGGGAGGGAGGGGAAGGAGGGGAGAGGCAAAGGGGGGAGGGGAGGGAAGGGAGGGAAGAGGCAAAGGGGGAAGGGAGGGGAAGGAACAACATTCTCTCCTGATTTCATATTGTCCGATCTGAACCCGGGTCCTCAGGGATTAACACAATTTACATCACTTCTTTAAATAGTGAATAAGTGAACGTAAGTCTTAATTAATGATAGACTGGCTAAATACCAAAAAAAAATGGCATCGAAAAGACATTAAGACTGTGCAGTAATTTGGTGCATTACCTTACCCCGTATTTCTAGCAACAACTACCGTATTAGTGTAATGGAGAGTGTGTGTGTCTGTATTCACAACGATTCTCAACATAACTGGTCTCTTAACTGGTGGCAGATGAACGTGTGTAGTTAAGGTAGATTCTCATTGGAGTTTTAATGTCATTTTGGGATCATGATTTCTGTTTATTTACCTCTAATGAGTCAGTCAGTCAGTCAGTCAGTCGGGCGGTCAGTCAGTCAGTCGGTCAGTCCGGTGCCACCTCACGTCTCCAGTCACGAGGAAAATGCAACACAGGACCCTTATGAGAGTGAGTCCCAGCCCTTGTAAGATACGTGAGGCAGGAGAATCCAGCTCACCTCATTAAACGATTGACATGATTACGGGTTAGTTAGCAGTTAATTAGTTAGTTTGTTATTTAAATGCGTGGAGTATTTGTTGTAGGAGTATTTAGAGTGGGGTTGTGTAATAGAAGTGTTTGTTGGGTGAGAGGTGTTGTGTTTGTTGAGTGCGGTGTGTCGTGTTTGTTGAGTGTGGTGTGTCGTGTTTGTTGAGTGTGGTGTGTCGTGTTTGTTGAGTGCGGTGTGTCGTGTTTGTTGAGTGCGGTGTGTCGTGTTTGTTGAGTGTTTGCGTGCTCGCCGGGAGAGTGCTGGGCTTGGAGGACACTTAACAGAGATAAGCTTGTGATTATCTTATCATCTCCTGGCTGTACCCTGGCACCCGGGGGGGGGTTCGTTGTTCTTCTTCTCTTCTCTTCTCTCAGTGGGAGGGGGGGGGGTAGCTGTCCTAGAATGTTTGTTGGAATATTTACGCCTTAAATCGCCTGTAACAGCAGCAGGACCTTGGCTGGGTCACATGGTCGGGTCTGGCCAACCTCAGTAACTGCGATTTGTGGTGGTTGCCGGATTACACAGGTTCTATGTTAACTTTGTCTCCTAACTGGTGCTAAGTGAAGGTATCTAGTTAAGGTAGAGCCTCAGAGTAATTCAGCCCGGGCCAACAGGAGGAGGTAGGGGGCGGACAGGAGACAGACTTAGCGTGCTGGGGAAATGGTGTTGGGCGATTACCTGTGACTTAGTACAGCTTAATCCCGAGTTACCTCCTGCCAGGTACCTCTACTCCTCCTTCTTCTCTTCCTATTCTTCTTCTTCCTCTTCCTCCTCCTCCTCCTATTCTTCGTCCTCCTCCTCCTCTTGGTAACCCTCCTTCTCTTCTGTCACTCTCCCTTTTACTCGGTCCTGTCACTGTCCATCTACCATCTGTCACGTCACCTCCACCCGTCACACCACATTCAACTCTTACATTGTATCCACTCGTCACACCACCGTCTCACACCATCACCAGTACCTCCTTACATCACCACTCCTACCACCCTCTCACACCACCACCTTTTACACCACCATCACTTCAAGTCTGCTGCAGGAGTAACAAGCGGTGGCCAGCATGGTGTGTCCCTGATTGTGTCGGTCTGTACCAGTTACCGCGGGTTGTGTTGCCTATGTGAAGCCTTGAGTGGAATAGGGAGGCTGGATAAGTTCACAACAATTTGGGCTGCCCTTGTGAACAGATTACGTAGTTGTTGGAAGCATTGGTTAGAGTTTGTGAACGTTGTGAACAAGTTTTCCAGCCCTTGTGAACAAGTTATTCTGCCCTTGTGAACTTCCTTCAAATTCTGCCTGGACGAACTGAACTATTAAAAAAAAAATCTACTACTACTACTACTACTACTAAACCGCACAATTTCACTACTACTCCTACTACCACACCACCCACTTTCACTCCTACTACTACATTTACACCTACTTTTACTACTACTACTACTACTACACCCATTTTTACTACTACATTTTTTTTAAATTGCCTCCAGCCTCCCCCAATAGTCACTACTACTACTACTATTACATCTATCTTTACTATTACCACCACCACCACCACTACCACTACTACTACTAACGTCGGCAGGTTAGGTGAAACCAGTCTGTCGCGACATTAAGTTAGGTAGAATTATTTAAGACATGATGGAATATAAACATTGACTGAAATACTTAACATTCCATTATTTCTTATTTTCATAGCTTAACCTTTCCTTTCTCTCTCCCTCCACCCACCCTCTTTCCTTCCCTGCCTCTCTTCCTCCCTCCCTCCCTTCTTTCCTCCCTCCCTTCTTTCCTCCCTTTCCTTCCCCCCTTTCCTTCCCATCCCTCCCTCCTCTCCTCACTCTCTCCCTCCATTCGCCCAAAGCTGCCTGGCGAGATATGGCTCCTGCTGAGTGCGTGTGACGTGCTCTAGAATGTAATATACTTGGTGATGCTGGTGGCTTTGCATTTGATGTTCCGAGTGTTGGTGCTGATGTGGTTAGTGGTGGTGTTGTGGTTAGTGGTGCTGTACTGAATGTTGGTGCTGTTGTGGTTCGTGGTGGTGTACTTAGTGTTGGTGGTGTTGTGGTTAGTGGTGGTGCTGTACTGAGTGTTGGTGCTGTTGTGGTTAGTGGTGGTGCTGTACCGAGTGTTGGTGCTGTTGGTGGTTACCGAGTGGGTGCTGCTGTGGTTAGTGGTGGTGTGGTGTGGTGGTGGTGTACTGAGTGTTGGTGCTGTTGTGGTTAGTGGTGGTGGTGTACTGAGTGTTGGTGCTGTTGTGGTTAGTGGTGGTGGTGTACTGAGTGTTGGTGCTGTTGTGGTTAGTGGTGGTACTGTACTGAGTGTTGGTGCTGTTGTGGTTAGTGGTGGTGTTGAATGCAGTGAATTTGGGTGGTAATGGTGCGATGCTAAATGTTATTGGCGCCCTTGTCTTTTTTATTACTATTGTTGCGGCTGGTGGTGGTTGTGGTGGTGGTGGTGTTGTTGTTGGTGGTAGTGGCGGAGTTGTTGGTATTAGTCGAGTTGGTGGTGGTGTTGCTGGTAGTGGTGGTGATGGTGTTGGTGGTAGTGGTGGTGATGTTGATGTGGTGTTGGTAATGGTGGTGGTAGTGGTGATGATGGTGTTAGTGGTGGTGCTTATGGTGGTGGTGTTGGTAATGGTGTTGGTGATGGTATTGGTGATGGTATTGGTGGTGGTGGTGTTGTTGGTGGCACAGACAAAGGTATAGGTGCACGTGACAAGAGTAGTGGCTGTTGTTCCTGTCTCACCTCGTCTCTTTGCTGTCACTCACTGCTGCAGCTGTCAAGGCCCTGTTTCCATTGTTCAGGCCCTGTTGGTGGCCACGTGGCGCTGGTGGAGAGGTGGCGGTGGTTGTATTCTGGAGGAGGAGGAAAGAGTGGAGGAAGTGGGGGTTAGGAAGTGCGTGAGAGCGGCCACGGTTGTACAGGTAAGGAGGTCAAGGGCGCCCGTGATCACCTACCGTGAAGGTCTCCGCCTCCTCCGCTAGCGTCTTCGTCCTGTTCCTGCCACTAAACTTCCTCCCCGGCGGCGTCTTGCTAACCCTGCCAGCACGTCCGCCGTTCTTGTTGCTACCGGTGTGTTGGCACCACTGTCGTTCTTGTTGCTGCCAAGTGTTGGCACCACTGTCGTTCTTGCTGCTACCGGTGTGTTGACACCACTGTCGTTCTTGTTGCTACCGAGTGTTGGCACCACTGTCGTTCTTGTGTCTACCGAGTGTTGGCACCACTGTCGTTCTTGTGTCTACCGAGTGTTGGCACCACTGTCGCTCTTCTTTGGCACTGCTTTGACACTTTTTAATGTAGGAGACGTGACACCAGGGCGCGAGACGTGACACCAGCGCGCGAGACGTGACACCATTTGGGAAAGTTAAAGTTCATGTTCATCACGCCACGCTAAACATCACTCCCTCCCTTCATCAAGTAACGTCAAAGCTTCTACCCGGTGAACGACGCGGTAAAACCTGAAGATAAACCCTCCCCCCACAATGAGTTTATCCCCTTCCCCCTAAAACGCGATCACCTCCCCCCACAACGCGATGATCCCACACGACGCGCACCTCCCTCACGCGAGCACACAGCCTGGTGGATCACTAACACACCGTCACGCATATTAAAGCTGGAGGATTTAGGTGGGGAGGTAGCGGAGGAACCAACCTAAAATCGACGCCAGGTAAACGCCAGGATCACGCGAACTCAAATAGATTGCTGGGTGACTAACACACCTCTCACGTGTATTATGCTGACGAAAGGGGGGTGGGGGGGGGTCGTGGTGGGGAAGGGGAGGTAGTAGGACCCCCTCCTCCCCCCCCCCCCAAAAAAAAAATATTGTATTGAGGCCAGGTATACGCCAGGCTCACCAGAACACAGCTTTAAAGAAGACAACTGGATATTATTTTTCATCGGTGAAAGGAATGGTATTGTCACCTTAGAGTAGGTCAGGTCAGGTCAGGTCAGGTCAGGTTGGGTTAGGTTAGGTTATATGTTAGGTTAGTTTAGGTTTGGATAAGTCAGGTTAGATTAGGTTAGGTTAGGGTAGGGTAAGTCAGATTAGGTCATTAGGACGATCTTTCATGAGTGTAGCTCCAGTGTGAATGCTTCTTAAACTCAGCAACTACACAAGTTTGGGAGCTGCTCACATAATGGTGCAGTAGATCAGGGAGATCCGCCTGCTGGAGGTACAGAGCTCAGCACAGGTGACTCCCCAAGTGTGGTGGGCGTGGTGACTGGTGGGCGTGTTGACTGGTGGATGTGGTAAGTGTGGTAGGTATGTAGTGGGTTAGTGAATATGAGTGTGTGACACGCGCTTGCGCGCGCACACACACAAAGAGAGAGAACGCCAATAATCTCGATAATTTTTTTTTTTGTGGGGGGTGGGGGGTAAATGTATCACTGCGAGACGTGTTAGAGATCAGCCAGTGGCACTCAGACTAGTACATTACCTGATGGGGGATGTTACAGGGGTCAGGTCAAGGTCACTGGCAGTGTTGTTTATATTTTAAATTCGGAAAATAATGATGTTTTTTATTTAAAGTCGGGAAAAATAATGTTTGTTTTTTCTGCGGGAAAAATATGCCACGAGAACAATTTCCTGAAAAGGAACAAAATGAAGCATAAAACGCTTTCAGTGTTGAGGTGAATTTATTTTTTCTTGAATACTTTAGATGAAACAAAAATAGACGCTTTAAATGTTAGAGAGAGAGAGATAATAGAGTGTGTCTGCTCCCTGGTGTTGGCAGACATGTGCACAACAAAAACAAACAGCCAACAGGCCAAACGCGGCTCATTGTTTAGCTTTCCTCCCCCTTTTTTGTGTTAGAACTTGTTTACACTTGCAGACGGTGCTAGTAAGTATGTGGGTGATGGTGGTGGCTGCTGTTGTTTCATAATCTCTCTCTCAGTCGGTGTTCTAGTTGATCGCGTATTATATTCCCCAGAAATAATCTCTTTACCTTAGCGTACTGTATTATACCGCCCCACCCGATCATACGCAGATTCATTAAATTTTCTTCACCTGAGTGTACGCATGTTCATTTTAAGCCTTTACCTGAAGATACGCACATTAATTAAATTCATTACCTGGGCGTATGCTTATCCATTTAAAGTCTTACCTGTTCGTACGCCTCTCCATTTACAGTCTTTATAGCCATTTTTTTTTAACTTATTTGTCTGGCTATATGTGTGTCCATTAAGGAGTTATACACGACAAAGGGTTCCATTAATCGAGACATAGGTCACTTTGACGAGAGTTCATACACGGATTTATGGCCTGGGCTCCCATGCTGTGGACTTCCCCTCATAAATCACATTACAGTCCAGCATCACCCTCGACCATCCCCCTCTACCCTATGTCTCTCTCTGGCTATCTATCATTCTATCTATATCCATCTATTTCCATCTTTATCTATCTATCTATCTATCTATCTATCTATCTGTCTGTCTGTGTTTATCTATCTATGTCTCTGTCTGTGTCTGTCTGTCTGTGTCTGCCTGTTTGTCTAGTCGCTGCTGGGTCATAACCGTACCACTGGTTGTGTCGGAATAGTGCCACTTTGGCCATTTTGTTAGGTCAGAGTGGTACCAGAACAGTTCCAGTTATAGTCTCGGAATAGTGCCAGTTCTTGTAGTGTTTTCGGAATCGTGCCAGTTTTTGTAGTGGTGTCGGCATAGTGTCAGTTGTGGTGTTGTCGTAATAGTGCCAGTTTTTGTGTTGTCGGAATAGTGTCAGTTTTTCTAGTGGTGTCGGCATAGTGTCAGTTGTAGTGTTGTCGGAATAGTGCCAGTTGTGGTGGTGTCGGAATAGTGTCAGTTGTAGTGTTGTCGGAATAGTGTCAGTTGTAGTGTTGTCGGAATAGTGCCAGGTGTGGTGGTGTCGGAATAGTGCCAGTTATTGTAGTGGTGTCGGCATAGTGTCAGTTGTAGTGTTGTCGGAATAGTGCCAGTTGTAGTGTTGTCGGAATAGGGTGCCAGTTGTGGTGGTGTCGGAATAGTGCCAGTTATTGCAGTGGTGTTTATAGTGTCAGTTGGCTGTAGTGTTGTCGGAATAGTGCCAGTTGTAGTGTTGTCGGAATAGTGCCAGCGTTGTGGTGGTGTCGGAATAGTGCCAGTTATTGTAGTGGTGTCGGCATAGTGTCAGTTGTAGTGTTGCCGGAATAGTGCCAGTTGTGGTGGTGTCGGAATAGTGCCAGTTATTGTAGTGGTGTCGGCATAGTGTCAGTTGTAGTGGTTGTCGGAATAGTGCCAGCAGGTGGTGGTGTCGGAATAGTGCCAGTTATTGTAGTGTTGTCGGAATAGTGCCAGTTTTTGTAGTGGTGTCGGAATAGTGTCAGTTTTTGTAGTGGTGTCGGAATAGTGCCAGGTGTAGTGTTGTCAGAATAGTGTCAGTTGTAGTGTTGTCGGAATAGTGCCAGCTATTGTTGTGATGTTAGCATAGTTTTAGGGTATACGATCTATTTAACATTACTTCCCCTTCATATAAGAGAGGAGGAGGAGGAGGAGGAGGAGGTCGGTGTATGGACAGAGGATAGACGGATGGGAAGGAAGAGGGTAGACGAATAGACAGAGGCACCATCATACAATACCAAGTGCCAAAAAGAGCAGGTGTTGTTGTTGTTGTTGTTGGTGTGTTGGTGGTGTTGTTGTTGTTGTTGGTGTGGTGGTGGTGTTGTTGTTGTTGTTGGTGTGGTGGTGGTGTTGTTAATTGTGTTGGTGTTTTTTGTTGTTGTTGTGTTGGTGTTTTTGTTGTTGTTGTGTTGGTGTTGTGTTGGTGTTGTTAATTGTGCTGGTGTTTTTGTTGTTGTTGTGTTGGTGTGGTGGTGGTGTTGTTGTTGGTGTGGTGGTGGTGTTGTTGTTGTTGTTGTTGTTGTTGTTGTTGTCGCCGTCGTCTCCTTGAGTTGTGTTATTAGCCCTACATATAGAGTCGTGTGGACAGAGTTGCCAGCGGCCCCAGTGTGTGACAGGGACCTGTCTCAATCAACCATCTTCCCTACATGATGTATTACGACTGGCTGGGTAGTTGACTGGGCTGGCTGGCTGGCTGGGTAGTTGACTGGCTGGCTGGCTGGTTGGCTGGGTAGTTGACTGGCTGGCTGGCGGGACACCAAACACGAAAAAAGGTATAATATTCATAATCTAGATGTGGGGGAGGAGGGGGGGAGGGGGGGAGGGGAGGGGGCAACACGTGACACTCCCTAAAAAAAAAATCCGACATTAAACTTCGATTTTTTGTGTGTCTCCACTGCCTCCTCCCTCCCTCCTTCTTCTCCTTCCTCCCTCCTTCCTCTCACTCTTTTCCTCCCTCCCTCCTCTTCCTTCCTCCCTCCTCTTCTCCATCCTCATCCCTCTCCACCTTCACTCACCTCCCTCCTTCCCTCCTTTCCACCCTTCCTCCCCACCTCCCCTCCTCCCCATAGCCAGCCAGGCAGGAGGAGGTCAAAGCCGGCTACTTAGTCATAACTAGACCCCCGGCTGCCCGACACCTCTAACACTGAACACCCACGTTAGTGTAGTGTCCCTGCCCTGTGTGTGTTGGGGGGGGCCAGTAGTGCTGGGCGTAGGGTGTGCAGATTTACTGTCTTTTTCTCTATCCTTACCTTTACACCTTTTACCTTAGCACCTCCCCACACCTTTTACCCTACACCTCCCCTACACCTTTGGCCTTACACCTCCCTACACTTTTCATTTTACACCCTCCCCCTACACCTTTACCCTACACCCTCCCCTACACCTTTACCCTACACAACTCAACAAGCCGAGAGAGAGAGAGAGAGAGAGAGAGAGAGAGAGAGTTGCCAGTGTTCGTTTTATTTTATTTTTTGTCTCGGGGTTTTGTTTACTCTTCTAATCCTTTTAATTATTTTGTTTGTTGTTCCTTTATTTATTTGTTTATTGATTTGTTTAGTCTTTTGTTTTGTTTGTGCTCTGTCATTTAAATTTGGTTCTTGTGTGTATTTGGTTTTCTAGGTCAAAAGGTTGTGTTGTGTGTATCTATTTAAATAAGTGTTGCAAATTAGGTCAGTGTTGTGTTGTGTCTGCTCATTTAAATAAAGGTTTGTGTTGCAAATTAGATCAGTGTTGTGTTAAGTGTTTATTCATTTAAATAAGGATTGTGTTGTGTTTGATCATTTAAACCAGTGTTGTGTTCCAGGTTATTAAACCCCCACGAAGGAAAACCACCACCATGTTGACATCAGTTTGTCTGTCTGTCTCTTTGGTTGTCTTTACATGAACAACTACACGGGTTTTTTTAATCCGTGTTTTTTTTCTGTTTATATTATGTGTGTGTGTGTGTGTGTGTGTGTGTGTGTGTAAGAGAGGTCAGGCGGGTATCGTCCACACACACACACACACAGTCACTCTGGTAATATAGTGCTCGTAAAGACCATTTTCTCTGAACTACAACCTCCATAAAGACCATTTTCTCGCAAGGGTAGCGTCCATCCAGGCCACCGGGGAGGGGGGAGGGTAGCGTCCTTCTCGATCACCGGAGGGAGGGGGGATAGCGTCCATCCAGATCACCGAGGGGGGGGGGGTAGCGTCCATCCAGGATCACTGAGGGGGGGGCAGCGTCCATCCAGATCACCGAGGGAGGGGTAGCGTCCATCCAGATCACCGAGGGGGGGGTAGGTACCACCCCAGATCATCGAGGGGGAGGTAGTGTCCATCTAGACTTCCTCCATCGAGGGTGAACCATCCAGATCACCGGAGGGGGGGGTAGTGTCCATCTAGATCATCGAGGGGGAGGTAGCGTCCATCCAGATCAATGAGGGGGGGTAGTACCATCCAGATCAATGAGGGGGGTAGTGTCCATCTAGATCATCGAGGAGGGGTAGCGTCCATCCAGATCGTCGCAGGGGGGGGCAAAAGTCCATCTAGATCATCGAGGAGGGGTAGCGTCCATCCAAATCACCGAGGGGGGGGGGTAGTGTCCATCTAGATCATCGAGGGAGGGGGGTAGCGTCCATCCAGATCACCGAGGGGGGAGGTAGCGTCCATCTAGATCATCATCGAGGGAGGGGGTAGCGTCCATCCAGATCACCGAGGGGGGGGGTAGTGTCCATCTAGATCATCGAGGGGGAGGTAGCGTCCATTCAGATCATCGAGGGAGGCAGCGTCCCATCCAGACTCACCGGAGGGGGGGGTAGTGTCCATCTAGATCATCGAGGAGGGGGTAGCGTCCATCCAGATCACCGAGGGGGGTAGTGTCCATCTAGACGCCATCGAGGGGAGGGGGGCGTCCATCCAGATCACCGAGGGGGGGTAGCGTCCATCCAGATCACCGGAGGGGGGAGGGGTAGCGTCCATCCAGATCACCGAGGGGGGAGGGGGTAGCGTCCATCCAGATCATCGAGGGGGGAGGGGGGGGGTAGCGTCCATTCAGATCATCATCGAGGGAGGGGGGTAGCGTCCATCCAGATCACTGAGGGGGAGGGGTATGTCCATCCAGATCACTGAGGGGGAGGGGGGAAGTCCATCTAGATCATCGAGGGAGGGGAAGCGTCCATCCAGATCACCGAGGGGGGGGTAGTCCATCTAGGATCATCGAGGAGGGGAGGGTAGCGTCCATCTAGATCATCGAGGGAGGGTAGCGTTCGTTCTCGCCATCTTTTTTTTCTTCAGCTCTACATCGCTCTAGGCTAGGGTGACGGTCGACGATAAGTAGCGTCCATTAAAAGTGGTGTCCTTTTAGAGTAGCGTTCGTCAAGGGTTAGAGAAGCGTCCCCCAAGGGTTAGGTTGGCTGGTGTAAGTAGCGTCCAGCCAGAGCAGCGTCCTATAACGTGCGTGGTGAGGTTGCGTGCAGAGAGAGAGAGAGGAGCCGCTGCGGAAGTTGCGTGTGGCGGGCAGGAACGACGCGTTTGTGGAGTAATGGTTTACAGTGGGAGGTGAGTGGTGAGGAGGGGGGGAGGAAGGTGTTGGAGGAAGGATAAAAGGTGGTGAGGGAGAGAGAGAGTAATCCCTTATAACTCCCCCACAAGTCAACCCACATTACCTCACCCAAGCTGCCCATTTGTTTTAACCAATGGGGACAATCACAACACACGTCAGCCACCCTAACCTCGACACACCATAGTAGTTATCCCCCTCTTGGTAAATCAGTAGTTTGAGGTCGACAAATAGAGGAAGTTACGGACAGGCAACACGACAATACTGTATCGTCTTAGGTCTTTCTGATTCACGTTATTGCCTCTAATAATCAGGTCTCACTTTAAACGCGGCCGACACACGAGAGTCGGGATGGTAAAAAATATAAAAAACGAAAATTCACGGTACACTAATCGATTACGTCAGCAATACAGTATTTGCGAGCCGTCAATACGCTGTGTGTGAGGTTCGCACTTTGTTCATGCGCTGACACATTCATTTGGCAGGAAATTTTGGATAGCAAAAAATGAAGGTTTTGTGCGAGGTATCGACGGTTGGCCGCGTTCACCTGTGAGCAGGGACGGGGGCCGGGCGGGGGTGCATGCCGGATGACGGCAAGTTTTTATTTAAAGGTAGAACGAGAACTTGTTTTTAGATATAATTTCCCCTGGCTTCAATACACCTCCTTCAGTTGCTCTTCACACCACGAGGCTACAGTATGGTGTCGCCGGTAGAGGGTTGACTACTGAGTTTCCTTACATGGCCATCATCTTGGACTTGGGGACTCATTGACGACTCCAGGCCTCGACTCCAGGCCTCATCTTCCTTCACCAGACTAGAAAACAAACGGCTGAATCATCTTTGTGCAATTTAAGGAGCTCACAACTTGGGACAATCACTGATGCCGATCCTGTGCTGAGGAGCTTTAGTCATCCCCAAGTGTTCCTGGATGACGGTCACAACACCCGTGTGGGGTGCCAGGCTCACTGTTTATTTTTCGACTTAGGTACGACGGTCCACAATAATCAGAGCTCTCCACTTGGGCTCCAGTTTGTTCGTAGATGGCATCTGAAGGTCGTCCTGGCCGGGGATCACTCTCAAGGCAATCACGGCCACACTTGAAGTCCTTGGTGGTACAAGAAGGGTCATCAGTACCTCACACTCTCACCCTCGATGAATTTCCTTTCTTTTGGAAGGAATTTTATGAGTCTCCGGTGTGGAATTTCTCTAAATCTGTAATTTTCTCCGGTGTTAAACTTTAATCTCTCTCTCTCTCAAAGACAAGAATGGGTATCATATTAATCAATTAAGTGAAGCAAATAACCAAACATTTAACTTGTTTTCCTAAAAATTGGAATTGCCGTATTGCTTTACCCTCAACCATAAACCCTTTGGCCGCCCCGGGTCCCTGTGCCTATTTATAAATTTCTGTATTTTTTCCAAAAGTTATTTATACAATCATGGCGGTGAGAGATAATACTGTACACCTGACCCCTGGAAGATATTCATCCCAGTTTTCATGAATAATCTTTATTCTCGGAGACCGAGTGGTTCCCCCTTATATATATATATATATATATATATATATATATATATATATATATATATATATATATATATATATATATATATATATATATATATATATATATATATATATATATATACACAGTATATCAGTATAGTCATGTGTAGTTCTTATTACTGTGTCGTCTACAGCGCCAAGTGTTGCAGGGGCCGCACCTCTCATATTGATAAACAATAAGAGTGTAATTCCTCAGGGAATTGAACACATTTTTGGCTGTGTTAGTCACCTCAATCCCTGCCTCTCTTGATTGACTGACCGACAGCATTTTTCCGCCTGAGGGAGTTTTATTTTTATCAAATCCCGAGCTTACGACCAGCCCGCACTGTGACCACTCCTTGCTGGAGTGTGTGGTGAGCTGTAAAGGCTATCTTTGGGTGCCACTCTGTTGCCTCCTAGGTGGCACTGGTGACTCCTAGGTGATAGGTGACACTGTTGTCTCCTAGGTGACACTGTTTACTCCTAGGTGACACTGTTGACTCCTAAATGGCAGTGATAACTCTTAGGTGGCACCGATGACCCCTAGGTGACACTGTTGACTCCTAGGTGGCACTGTTTGCTCTTAGGTGACACTGTTGACTCCTTGGTGGCATTGTTGACTCCTAGGTGGCGCTGTTGACTCATAGGTGGCACTCTTGACTCCTAGGTGACACTGTTGACTCCTAGGTGGCGCTGATGACTCTTAGGTGACATTGATGACTCTTAGGTGACACTGATGACTCTTCGGTGGCACTGATGACTCTTAGTTGACAATGGTGACTACTAGGTGGCGCTGATGACTCTTACGTGACACTGATGACTTATATGTGACACTGACGACAGTGGCACTAATGACTCTTAGGTGGCACTGATGACTCTTAGGCGACACTGATGACTCTTAGGTGACACTGATGACTCTTAGTTGACACTGATGACCTTGGTACGTACGACTCTTAGGTGGCACTGATGACTCTTCGGTGACACTGATGACTCTTAGGTGGCACTGATGACTCTTAGGTGGCGCTGATGACTCTTAGGTGGCGCTGATGACTCTTACGTGACACTGATGACTTATATGTGACACTGACGATAGTGGCACTAATGACTCTTAGGTGGCAGTGATTACTCTTAGGTGGCACTGATGACTCTTAGGTGACACTGATGACTCTTAGGTGACACTGATGACTCTTAGGTGACACTGATGACTCCTATGTGACATTGATGACTCCTAGGTGACAATGATGACTCCTAGGTGGCACTGATGACTCTTAGATGATACTGATAACTCTTAGGTGGCGTGACGACGATGGCACTGGTGACTCTTAGGTGACTGACACTGATGACTCTTAGGTGACACTGATGACTCTTAGGTGGCATTGACGACAGTGGCACTGGTGACTCTTAGGTGACACTGATGACTCTTAGGTGACACTGATGACTCTTAGGTGGCATTGACGACAGTGGCACTGGTGACTCTTAGGTGACACTGATGACTCTTAGGTGACACTGATGACTCCTATGTGACATTGATGAATCTAGGTGGCACTGACGACAATGGCACTGATGACTTAGGTGACACTGACGACAGTTGCATTGATGACTCTTAGGTGACACTGATGACTCTTAGGTGGCACTGATGACTTAAATTAATGCTCCGTATTGTAGTGTGGTGGGTGGGCTGTAGGGTAGTGTGGTGGGCTGTAGGGTAGTGTGGTGGGCTGTGGGAGTGAGTGTGGTGGGCTGTCGTGTGTAGTGTGGTGGGCTGTCGTGTGGTGTGGTGGGCTGTCATTGAGTGTGGTGGGCTGTCGTGTAGTGTGGTGGGCTGTCGTGCAGTGTGGTGGGCTGTGGGGTAGTGTGGTGGGCTGTCGTGTAATGTGGTAGGCTGTGAGGGCAGTGTGGTGGGCTGTCGTGGTGTGGTGGGCTGTGGGCATGGTGTGGTGGGGCTGTATTGTGGTGTGGTGGGCTGTCGTGCATTGTGGTGGGCTGTGGGGAGTGTGGGCTGCTGTCGTGTAAGTGTGGTGGGCTGGGGTGGTGTAGTGGGCTGTCGTGTAGTGTGGTGGGCTGTCGTGTGGAGTGTGGTGGGCTGTCGTTGGTGTGGTGGGCGCAGCAGGGTGGTGTGGTGGGCTGTCGTGGTGTGTGGTAGGCTGTAGGGTGGGCTCAGTGGGCTGTCGTGTGGTGTGGTGGGCTGTCGCGTAGTGTAGTGGGCTGTCGTGTGTGGTGTGGTGGGCTGTCGTGTGGTGTGGTGGGCTGTCGTGTGGTGTGGGCTGTCGCGTGGTGTGAGTGGGCTGTCGTGTGAAGTATGGTGGGCTGTAGGGTGGTGTGTGGTGGGATGTGGGGTAGTGTGGTGGGCTGTTGTGTAGTGTGTGGTGGGTTGTATTTGAAGTGGGCTGTCGTGTGGTGTGGTGGGCTGTCGTGTGGTTGGCTGGAGGAGTAGTGGTGGGCTGTCGTGTAGCAGTGGGGTGGGCTGTGGTACAGTGGTGGGCTGTAGTGGTGTGGTGGGCTGTCGTGTGGGTTGGCTGGAGGGTGGTGTGGTGGGCTGTCATTAATGGTGTGGTGGGCTGGCGTGTAGTGTGGTGGGCTGTAGTGCAGTGTGGTGGGCTGTAGTGTAGTGGGTGTAGTGTAGTGTGGTGGGCTGTAGTGTAGTGTGGTGGGCTGTCGTATAGTGTGGTGGGCTATAGGGTAGTGTGGTGGGCTGGGTGGGCTGTAGTGTGGTCGATTGGATGAGCTATAGTACGGCTGGCAGGGTGGGCTGTAGTAATGTAGTATGGTGGGCAGGGTGGGCTGTAGTATGGTGGGCTGTGTGGGCTGTTGCATGGTGGGCAGGGTGGGCTTGTATAATGCCTCACAGTAAATTATTGACCTGCAAAATTAATGAGCAAACTTGAAGCGGGACAAATTTTGTAGTAACGCTGTTAAATGCATGAGTTGGCCGCATTATTCACCTCAGTTCTGGCCATTGGTAATTCATGTTTGTTCATATTGTTAACCTTTTGAGTTCCTTTAACATATAAGTTTGGAACCTTTGTTAAGTGAATATTATAAGTATATTTTATATATAAATTAATGTATATATTTTTAATTTTTACTGAACTATTAAATCTAGTTTATTTTTCAATTATTTTATTTTTCGATAGATTTTGTTAGTTCCCAGAAACAGCTGATTATTGTTTACATTTTGGTCACATTCGGTCAGTCATTGGTCCTTATCCACATGACAGCACACAGCCAATCGTAACTCAGGACGTGCCACGCTCCAGCACCAGACAGCCAATCAGAATTCTTTTCCCGTGAACCTCTTTGGAGTTTGCAGTTTTTAAAGAAATGGCGTCTTGTTGTTGTGTCTTTTTCTGCGTGAAGATGACCGACCACTTTTATTAAAGAGTTGAGTCAGTCAGGCCAGAGGATGGTGAGTCGGTCTAGAGTCAGGTCAGAGGGTGGTGAGTCAGTCTAGAGTCAGGTCAGAGGATGGTGAGTCAGTCTAGAGTCAGGTCAGAGGATGGTGAGTCGGTCTAGAGTCAGGTCAGAGGGTGGTGAGTCGGTCTAGAGTCAGGCCAGAGGATGGTGAATCGGTCTAGAGTCAGGTCAGAGGATGGTGAATCGGTCTAGAGTCAGGTCAGAGGATGGTGAGTCGGTCTAGAGTCAGGTCAGAGGATGGTGAATCGGTCTAGAGTCAGGTCGGAGGATGGTGAATCGGTCTAGAGTCAGGTCAGAGGGTGGTGAGTCGGTCTAGAGTCAGGTCAGAGGATGGTGAGTCGGTCTAGAGTCAGGTCAGAGGATGGTGAGTCGGTCTAGAGTCAGGTCAGAGGATGGTGAGTCGGTCTACTGAGTCATGTTTTCGGCAGTCAAGTCAAATTTGTCTCTCTCTCTCTCTCTCGGAAGTTAGGGGTTGAATTTTACCCTTTAAACCCCCTTATAAACCCTACTTTTACCCCTTATCCCCTTTACACCCTTTAAATCCCAGTATACCCCCTTTACCCTTTAAAGCCCGTTATACCCTTTTGTATATCTTAAACCCCCTTATACCCCTTAAACCTCCTTATACCCCTTATAAACCCCCAAACCTCTAACAACCCCTTATAATTCAACCCCTTAAACCTCCTTATATAAAAAAAAGAAAACTCATTTTATCATAAGATTCGAAAATTATCAAGTGGTGAAAAATTTCCTCTCATCTTACGACTCTCCCACTCTCCCCATCCTTTCCCTACCCTTCCTTCCAATTCCACGTATAAATAGATTCTCATTTAGGTTTTATTGACTAGTAATGATTGAAGTCTTCCCGGTGCTATGATCCGTGCATAATTTCCTCACGTTTAGAGCGGGAAGATTTAGGTGGGAGGGAGATTTCTTAGACGTGTTCAGCTTCATTATAATTTGAAAGGGAGGCGAGATGGATTTTTTTTTTGGGGGGGAGGATTGGGGCTTTTGGGGGGGATGTGGATTTTTTGGGGGGTATTTATGTGTTATGGGGTTATTAATGTTGAGGTTATTAAGTGGATGATGGTGGTAGTAGTGTTGATGGTGAAGGTGGTGGTGTTGGGTGGTGATGTGATGGTGTGGATGATGATAATGATGGTGGTGGTAGTGGCAGTAATGGTAAAATTATAATGATAGTGAGAATAAGAATTATAATAATTAAAGCTTAATAATGATCCTAGTAATAATAATAATAATAATTGATAATAAAGAAAATGAAAATGAGAACAACAAATAATAATAAAAGAAAAAAAATACAGTTTTACCATATAACAAAATCATCATAACCAATAATTAAAAAAAAAAAAATAATGTCTTGGCAACTTCACATAATTCTCAGCTTATCGTAAATTTCAACATGAAGTAAAAGTTGAAATCTGGTAAAGTAAAAGTTGAAATCTGGTAAAGTTGTGACACAGACAGACAAGCAGACAGACAGACAGACACAGACAGACAGACAGACAGACAGAGACTGGACTGCTTCTCGTCTGGGAAATAATGTTTTAGTGTCAACAGTTAATTAGTGATAAGAAAGAACTGTAAGGCGAAGAAAAGTTAGATAAATCTTGAGAGAGTTCTATGATGGCTGAGGTGGGGGGTGAGGGGGGAGGGGGGTGTGGGAAGGGTGGGGGTGAGGGTGGAGGGGATGTGGGTGAGGGAGAAAAAAGTAATGAGGAGTGAATGAAGGTGAGAGGAATGAAGAGTGAATGAGGGAGAGAAGAATAGTGAGGGATGAATGAAGGAGAGAAAGATAATGAGGTTAAATACTGTAGTGAGGGAGAGACGAATTAAAAACAAAAAATTAGGAAGAGGGAGGAATAGGAGGACGAAGAGGAATAAGAAAACCAAAACAAGAAGGAAGAGAAAGAGAGAAGAAGGAGGAATAAAGGGAAAACCAAAAGGAGGCAGAGCAACCAGATCTGAGAAGGAAGAATAAGAAGAAGAAGAGGAGGAAGAGGAACCCGACCCGAGGAAGAGGAGGAGGAGGAGGAACCTGACCTACCAACTGTACCTAAAATTGGAGTTTCATTGACCAAGATGCTGAGGTCTTGCAGTGGTTCTAAAATAGTTGTGGCGGAAACCCTGGCGACCACATGACCTCTGTTTTATAGTAGAGAGAAGGGGAGAGGTGGAAGGGGAGGAAGGAATAAAGGAAGGAAGGGTGGGAGGTGAAGGTCGAGGGGGGGTGACATGTAAGGAAGAGGGGATGGTGGGGGGGGGGGAGAGCAAGGAGGGGATAAGGAGGAGGCAGGTAAGAGGGAACTGAATAGTAAGGGCGGGTAAGGGAGATAGGTGAAGAGGTAAAGAGAGAGGAGGGCGAGAGGCAGAGTTAAAGAGGAGGAAGGGGAATGGAGGGAAGAAGACGAGTGGGAGGGAATGGAGGAAGAAACCAGGAGGTGAAAGGGTAGAAAGAAGGAGGAGGTCAGAGGACAGGAGGAGGTGAGGAGTATAGGTGAGGGGGCAAGTGGTGGTGGGATAGGGGAGGCTAGGACAGATGGGGTAGTTCGCGTGTAGGATAGAGGATAGTGTAGGGGAAATGAAGGAGAGAGAGATGACAAGTGTGGATGTTGTGACGAGGAACATTGCCATCTCACCCTTTACCTCTCCTCACCCCTCACGTTTCCTCACCCCTCACGTCTCCTCACCCCTCACGTCTCCTTACCTCTAACGTCTCCTCACCCCTCACGTTTCCTCACCCCTCACGTCTCCTCACCCCTCACGTCTCCTCACCCCTCACGTCTTCTTACTTCTCACGTCTCCTTACCCCTCACGTCTCCTCACCTGTCACCTTTAACTTCACGCTCGTCAGCTTCATCTGGGCAGATAGTTAAGGTGAGTTTGTCCACAATCTCTCTCTCCCCCCCCACCTACCTTGTTTGTCTTGTTTTCTGTCTGTGTGTCTGTCTGTGTGTCTGTCTGTGTGTCTGTCTGTGTGTCTGTCTGTAACGTACCCAGATATAGACAACATAGTCCTCAGGTGCCGTTTTAGAGGGAGAGGATTGGAAGGTCAATATTGCTATGTGTTGACACTGCCGTCGTCTATATATTAAGCTGGGGTTCCTCCACCCATGTCGTCGACGCTCACTCTCTCAGAATTAACACTTACACACACACACACACACACACACACACACACACACACACACACACACACGCGCGCGCACGCGCGCTGTCTGCAGGGAAGTCTGTGTGTTTTTAAAGTATACATTTATGGCTGTGATAATGACGATAATAAAATTAAGAACGATAATAGTAATAAAAATAATAATATCAACAATTGTATGCCAACATAATTAGTGTGTTTAATAAGGTGTTAACAACCTTGGTAATTCAATCGCCGACCCTTCTGAACCATGATCGCCCGCATGAGCACTCAGCAGCGCCTGGTGATGGCCTCGTACCATCACCACCAGCTAACCTACGCCAGACGTACGATCACCTGGCTAAAATAGCTCCACCCTCACACCTTGACACACCCATCCCTTCCTGCCTCTACCCCTGCTGAAGGTGGCACAGCGTCAAGGCGGAGTGTCAAGGGATAGTGTAAAGGGGGAGTGTCAAGGGCTAGTGTCAGGGGTAGTGTCAGGGGATAGTGTCAGGGCTAGTGTCAAGGGATAGTGTCAGGGGGGTGTAGTGTCAATGGGTAATATTAGGGGTGATTGTCAAGGGTTAGTGTCTGGGAGTAGCTGGGGTGTGTCCTGTACCCCGTATGTTGGTACGAGAGAGAGAGAGAGAGAAAAAAAAAAAAAAAAAAAAGAGAGAGAGAGAGACCATTTTCTAGCTGGTCCCATTTGGAGATTGGCTTCCTCCCCACTCCTCCCCTCCCCACTCTTCCCTCTCCCTACTTCTCCCCTCTCTCACTCTCTTTTAAAGTATAAATTTGTTTACTTTTTACTGGGTCTCCCCTCTGTGTGATGTTATTTCTCTCCCCTCCCTAGGTCCTTCGTCCGCCTCTCCCTAGGTCCTTCGTCTCTCCCCCCCCGTCTCCCCAGGTCCCTGTCCGCCTCTCCCTCTCCAGGTCCTTCGTCCGCCCTCCCCTCTCCCTAGGTCCTTCGTCCGCCTCTCCCTTCTCCCCTAGGTCCTTCGTCCGCCCTCCCTTCTCCCTAGGTCCTTCGTCCGCCTCTCCCTTCTCCCTAGGTCCTTCATCCGCCCTCCCTTCCCCAGGTCCCTCTCCCTATATCTCTCCTCTATTCCAGATCTTTCCCTCTTCTCCCTCCTCATGGTCCACCGCCTCCCCCTCTCATGGGTCCACCGCCCTCTCCCTCTCATGGGTCCACCGCCTCCCCTCTCATGGGTCCACCGCCTCTTGCCTCACCTGTGTGTTCGTTACCTGTTTAATTAATGGATGTTTTCGGTGTTTATTGAGGAGATGGTCAGTGTTGCGTCTCTGTTTTAAGGGTATTATTTTGTGCAGAGGCGTGATGGTTTAGGTGGGCGTGGTGGCGGTTTAGGTGGGCGTGGTGGTGGTCTCAGGTGGGCGTGGTGACGGTTTAGGTGGGCGTGGTGGTGGTTCAGGTAGGCGTGGTGGCGGTTTAGGAGGGCGTGGCGGCGGTATAGGTGGGCGTGGTAGTGGTTGTGCGTGGTGGCGGTTTAGGTGGGCGTGGTGGCGGTTCTGTAGGCGTGGTGGCGGTTTAGGTGGGCGTGGTGGTGGTTCTGGTAGGCGTGGTGGTGGTTTAGTGGGGCGTGGTGGCGGTTTAGGGCGTGGTGGCGGTTCAGGTGGGCGTGGTGACGGTTTAGGTGGGCGTGGTGGCGGTTTAGGTGGGCGTGGTGGCGGTTTAGGTGGGCGTGGTGGCGGTTTAGGGCGTGGTGGCGGTTTAGGGCGTGGTGGTGGTTTAAGTGTTCTTGGTGGTTATTTTTTTACGTATTGTGATATCTGTGTGTGTGTGTGTGACGTAGGTATCTAGGCTTGCAGTGTTTGTTTGTTTGTGGGCGTGACTATAGTTTTTCGGTGTGGCGGTGACATCCTGGTGTAATATTACAGGTGACGAGGTTGATGGGTGTGGTGATGGGTGTGAAGCAAGGAGGGAGGAGGGGAAGGAAGGAAGGAAGGAGGGAGGAGGGGAGGGATGGAAGAGGGTGATAGGGGGACGGGAGGAAGGAAGGAGAAAATAATAAAAACAGAAAGAAAGGAGAGAGAGAGAAGGAAAGGGAAGGAAACTGAGAGGGAGGAGGGAGGTAGGAGATAGAGTGAGGAGGTACTGGTCTAGGTGGAGTTGCCTTGCTTGTCGTGTTGTAATTGACGCCGTTAACACTGGCTGTCCGGTGCTGCACACAACCTGTTCCCTTACCTGCTTGTGGTCGACAGGGGGGGTCCACTTAGAGTAGTGGTGGGTGGTTGATAGGTAGTGGTGGTTATCCATATTAGTGATACTTCTCTCTCTCTCTCTCTCTCTCTCTCTCTCTCTCTCTCCTATATATATACTTGTGTAGTGGACTGTGAGTTACTCTCTTCCGTGTGTGTGTGTGTGTGTGTGTGTGTGTGTGTGTGTGTGTGTGTGTGTGTGTGTGTGTGTGTGTGGACCATCCTCTGTGTGTGAGAAAGTGTAGAGACTTCCAGGTACCCACTAATGGGCGTACCGTGATGGGTGTTGTCCCTCATGGGCGTCCTGGTGGTGTGTGGGCAGGTTGGCGTCCTCTTATGGGTTGGTCCCCCTCGTAATTCTCGCCACTTGGGAGCGGCCCCTAGACACCCCTATATATGCGACCATACCTACACAACCATACGTGGGCGACCATACCTACACAACCATACGGGCGGCCAAACCTACACAACCAAACGTGGGCGACCATACCTACACAACCATACAGGGCGACCATATCTACACAACCATACGGGCGGCCAAACCTACACAACCAAATGTACGACCATACCTACACAACCATACGAGCGACCACCTACACAACCAAACGTGGGCGACCATACCTACACAACCATACGTGAGCAGCCATACCTACACAACCATACGTGAGCGACCATACCTACAACCACGGGCGACCATACCTAACAACCATACGTGAGCGCCATACCTACACAACCAAACGTACGACCATACCTACAAACCAAACGTGGGCGACCATACACACAACCATACGTAACCATACCTACACAACCATACGTGGGCGACCATACCTACACAACCATACGTGAGCGACCATACCTACACAACCATACGTGGGCGACCATACCTACACAACCATACGTGAGCGACCATACCTACAACCATACGTGAGCGGCATACCTACACAACCATACGTACGACCATACCTACACAACCATACGTGAGCGACCATACCTACACACCATACGTGGGCGACCATACCTACACAACCATACGTGGACCATATCTAACAACCATACGTGGACCATATCTACACAACCATACGTGGGCGACCATACTACACAACCATACGTGGGCGGCCATACCTACACAACCATACGTGGGCGACCATACCTACACAACCATACGTGGGCGACCATACCTACACAACCATACGTGGGCGGCCATACCTACACAACCATACACGTGGGCGACCATACCTACACAACCATACGTGGGCGACCATATCTACACAACCATACGTGGGCGACCATATCTACACAACCATACGGGCGACCATACACAACATACGTACAACCTACACAACCATACGTGGGCGACCATACCTACACAACCATACGTGGGCGACCATACCACACAACCATACATACCTTACACAACCATACGTGGGCGACCATACAAGGACTATATACACCTAACCATATGTACACAACATGAACCATACGTGCTGTACGCAAGCAGCATCTAGTGAGAGAAAAAGTGTGTGTGTGTGTGTGTGTGTGTGTGTGTGTGTGTGTGTGTCGTAAGAATGGATGGCAGTAAACGCGGTGAACAACGGTCGCCCAGTAGCTCGAAGTTTTTATTTTTGTAGGAAAGGAGGGATGAAGGGAGATCAGGGTGGGGAGGGAAGTTATAGTTCGGAAATTGAAGAAATTCAGGAGGAGGTAAGAGAGGGCGGGCTGACCGCCTAACTAAGCTAATAGTGTGTTTGGTTTGTGTCATGGGTTAGTTATTGTCTGTCGGTACAGGCACTAGACATCCTACCCTGTCCCATATATGGGTGTTTTAAGGGCCTTATTTCATATTCCGCCGACCCTACTGGCGGATGCTGGTCTAGGGAGGTTGTCTATTGCCTGGCCGTGTAGATTGGGGGTGGTAATAGACCTTTTGAGATTTCGTATTTTTGGGAACCATGTACAGTATGGTTGTTGTCGTTATCTGGTGGGAGTCTTTGAAGGAGTTCTTGCTCTGATCGTTCTATCTTTTGCCAGATTCTGCTGGCCAGGGTGTGCAGCTGCTGTGGTTCTGGTGAAGGGGTATCTTTCACCTGGCTCGAAGGTGAGATCCCTGTTGATTGGGCCAGGGTCTCTCAGTCACACCTGCTGCTGCCTGGACCTTAATACCCGCTATAGGGAGTCAGGTGTCTCCTTTAGCTAATGATTATCAGGTAAAAAGGTAACTGATGTCTATGTGTCTCTCTGTCTTTCTTTCTCTCTCTGTCTCTCTCTTCATTGAGTTTGTCTCGGCCATCCTCTCCACTGCTATGTCGGATCAGCGGATCATTTGGTCGTCATCTATGGATCGGAGGACGTTATTGTGGTTGGATAAATGGATCAGTAAATTGCTTGGTCGTCATCTCGTTGTGTTGGATCAGCTGATCACCTCACCACTGTGTTTGTTTGTTACACAGGTGAGTGCATCACTACATCTGTGTGTGACCTTGTTCAACTTAATGCATGTGGCGAGTAACTGACCATGGTGTGTGTACGTGAGTGTTCCGAGTGACAGATAAGTAGTAGCAGTAATAATAATAGTAATAATTAACGGTTTATTAAAAGAGTATGGCAGACGGAAGGCTGAAAATATAGTTACATAATTAGGGAATGGGTCTCTTGATTTACAAATAATATACAAGTAACATAAGTGATACAAATATGATATATAATAACTAAGTGGGGAAGAGGCTATACTACAGGCATTTCAACATTGTGACAGTGCAAAAGGTAAGATTGACGGGAGTGAATACACTGGTTGACTACGAGTTGTTGATAATTTTTACAATGGTTGGGACTGGGCTGTTCTTATAACGATGTGTGTGGGGAGGGGAGGGTGTCACCAACCTCCATCTGCCGGGATTACCTCACTTACTGTGTTAATCCAGCTGTCACAACCACCTACGTGCCTGGGTTGTGTAGTTATTTTGAGGATTATCTCCTTTTGCTTTTTATTCTTTTCTTCCCTATCAGCTGATCACATCTTCCTCCTCTTCTCCCATCTCTCACATCTCTCTCTCTCACACACACACACACACACACACACACCCTACCCCCATGATTTAGAGCACCAGCCAGCGGTATAGACTCGCCAACCTTACGTTCATCTGTTGAGGCTCAGTCGGATATTTTAGGATATTTTACAAGTATTAGAGGAGATACGGGCCGCAGCATCTCTTCCCTCTCACTGTCATGCCAAGTAGCCCCCCACCCCCGTACCCACCCCATCCCATCCCTACCCTGTTCCTCCCCATCCCAACCCCTGCCTAGCCCCCAACCCCCTGCCCAGCCAACCACCCGCCTAGCCCCTAATCCCCGTCTCCAACTCCCTGCCTAGCCCCCATCCCACCTCTCAGATCCATCCTGAAGCCCTACTGCCAGATATTGTGCGGTCCGCGAGAGTTAGTGCCTCGTCCGTGTTCGTGGTTCCGGGCAGTCAGTCGCCAAGTGCCGTCTGGTAATGAAGGGTCTATATAGCGGGGTTGGGGGGTGTCCGTGTGTTGTCTTGTGTCTTGTCCGTGATGGTCAGTCAGTATGGGGGGGGGTGTATTAACACTGTCCGTGATAATTTTACATGGGTATGTGAAACTTCCTTGAAAGGTAACGATTTGTCCGTTTCTCGTCCTTGGGGGAAGGGGGGGTGTGTCCGTTAACACTCCCAGCCTTGCAACACACACATACACATTCAAAACCAGCTACCCGCCTCGTGCTGGAGAGTGGAAGCGATGCGTCACAATGCGGTGGTCGAACCCGCGGTGAGGAGCGAGAGAGACGACTAGCCTCACCACTGAACCAGAATAGAGCTAGATTTTGAAGGACTCACTAATGGACTATCAATTATTATGTTATATTTTATTTCTGTAACTTGGGATGTGAGACTGAGTGGGATCACCTGAAGATCAACCCTCCAGCTTATTTTACCTTTAGATATAACCACCCTAGTGATAACCTAACCTAACCTAACCACCCTAGTGATAACCTAACCTAACCATAACCTAAGCTAACACAAACCTAACCTAACCTAACCTAATCTAATCTAATCCTTACCAGGTAACGTTAGGGTGTTTAATCTTAAGGTGAAATAAGCTTGGTAGCTAATCTTCACATGATTCACAGTTAGCTGTTAAAAATGTTATCGAATTTGAGCTGAGACTTGACCTTTAGAGAGAGGGGAGGGGGGGGGGCTCAGCACCCCGCCCTCCGGCTCATTCCACACACAAGTTTGGTGTGACAGTAATAAATTTTACGAGGGTCGGTGTGGTGGTCACCCAGTCCAGTATTAAGGGCTGAAACACCGATCAGGTCACGCCCATTTGAGGACGGACGCCCATTAATGTACTATTGAGGATGGGTGGCGGGTGGGTGGGTTATCTGTCACAGTCCACAGGTTATAGTTCCGTGATAGTCCACCATGATAATCCATGAACTCTGGACTACCATCATAGTCTTTTTCCACCAGGAGAGACGCGGCAGATTTCACTCTCTGTCTCTCTGGGCCGCCCACTGTTGTGCCTCACATGTGGACGCCACTCCTAGGCATGTGGGTGGGGGCGGCCCTAAGCCACACATAACGTGGGACGCGGCCCTCAGCTCACGGGTATTAAATTTTCACCGCCGTGCTCCGTCCTGGGAGCCAACTCATGGTGGTGGTGACCTGAAATTTACAGCAGCTGCCCCGTGTGTCGAGTCAGTTCTTGTCTGTAATAATGTTTACCGAGACCTGAGTCACTTCTCGTTTACCAAGATGGCTGCCTTGTTAGTCAGCATAGAACCAAGATGGCTGCCTTGTTAGTTGGTTGAATTGAATTGAATTGAAACAGTTTATTTAGCCAGAAAAAACAGATACAGAATGGATAATAATAACTATATTAACATGGCTGAGCCAGTTGAGAACCTGAGCTCCCTTTTAGGCACCTGATATATACTATACATTTATCTCAAGGAAGTATTATGTAACATTTAGTATCATCTGGAATAGTACAATAGCATGGTGGTAATAAGAACATCTCATAATGTTAACACGGTTATCACTTCAATATATATTAATTTTATTTATTTATTATTTTTTTTAGTTATTTTTTTATATATACATAAATTACAGTGGAATTGAAAAACATAAGTATAATTTCCGATAAAACGGTTTTGATGGTACAATAAAAGCAGGTACTGTAATTATAGTAAGTGTTACAAGAAATATTAATACGTAGACAATAGATATTTTTTAAGAGATGATTTAAAGGAAGGTAGCGTAGTCTTTGCTCGGAGGGTGGGGGGTAAGTTGTTCCACACCTTCACACCATGATATTTTATGGAGGTCTGGAACTGAGAGGAGCGCATGGGGGGTGGTCTTAGTAGCTCTGGGTGCCTTAAGTTGTATCTCTGATTATTCCGGAACTGGAAATAATTATTGTCAAGCAAGTGATTGATAGATTTGTAAACAAAGAGGGCACAGCAGTAGGTGTTAATATCTTCGAATTTTACAATTTTCAATATAGCAAATTTTTCGTTTGTGTGATCTGTTTTTTTTAAGTAGGTCATTCTCCATACAACTCTCTTTTGTCCAGTAACCAGAGATTGTGTTTTTGAAGAGCCAGATGCTCCCCATAGATTTCTTTCATTGCTGTGAGAGTGAGTGACTGTCGAGTGTGATACATGATACTGCACTGTTTATTGACTTTACTGTGAATGGCTTGTATGTGGTTTCTCCAGTTAAGTTTCTCATCAAGAATAACTCCGAGGAATTTAGTATTTTGTTCGCGTTTGAGGACTGTATTACCAAGGTACAGGGGGTCCAAGTCTGGGGGTAAGTTTTTCTTTCTGCGAAAGGCCGTTGTGGGTTTTCTCAAAGTTTAAGGTCAGTTTATTTCGTATTACCCAAGTCCTGACTTTAGTTAATTCAGTGCTCATAGTTCTCATCAAGGAATAGAGGTCTGAGTTGCTATAGTCTATCGTCTTATTGTACTGGCGTGGACTATGTCAACAAAAAAACAGTACTGGACCGAGAATGGAACCTTGGGGGACTCCATACAAGATTGGCGAGGAGTCAGATTGGTGGTTATTATAGCAGACATACTGCATCTTGTTGGACAGATATGAGGTAAACCAATTGTGGGACAGGCTCCTAATGCCATAATATTCAAGCTTTGAAAGGAGGATGGTATGGTCGACAGTATCGAAGGCTTTAGAGAGGTCCAAGAATATACCGACTGTGAACTGACTGTCATCAAAGGAATTTAAGATGTCATTAGTAAAGGATAGCAGAGCACTCTCAGTCGACCTTCTAGCTCTAAATCCAAACTGGGAGTCTGTAAAGATGTTACTGGCATTGCAGAAGGAATTTAGTCTATTACATGCTAGCTTTTCCAGTATCTTACTCAAGGCTGGGAGGGCTGATATGGGGCGGTAATTCTTGAAGAGAACTTTGTCCCCAGATTTTTTATATGCTGGGTGAACTTTAGCAATTTTCAGTTTATCAGGAAAGACACCACTAGTTGAATTGTAACAGTTGAATTGTAACAGTTTATTTAGCCAGAAAAACACAGATACAGAGTGGACAATAATAACAATATTTACTGGTGGAGGAGGAGTTACAAATGTGTAGGAGAACAGGTAGTAAGAAGTGGGCTACTTTCTTAATGATGCTCATTGGTATATTGTCTTCGCCTGCTGCTGCATCTTTGGACATTTTTATGATGGCCAGTAGTTCATCTGCTGTGACAGGGGATAAGAACAGCTCATTTTGCTGTCTGTTTTGCAGGTAGGCTCTAAATTCCTCATGGTGATCAGGGATGCTCTCTGTAAGATTTTTGCCAACATTAATTGTAAATGCCTTGGTTAAGGACGTTCAGGTGACGGGCAAGTCGAAGGGAATGATTGAAACTCGCCTTTTGACTCATTCAATATTTATTGATGTGGTCAAAACCTGCAGAGAACAAGGCGTTCATTAGTATTACATGGTCATCTATCTGATACATAATTAGTTAGTTTCAGACGATTTCATCTTAATTACAATTGATTATTGAGCATAGTGGCATGATACAAAGTTCATAACTCTATTAATCTTAGTTACACTTCATTCCGCATTGTCTTATTTCTCCAGATAAGGCAGAAACGAGTAGGCATAATTAGTCCACAATATTTCAGTACTGAGGGGTATGTCATCACTTTGGCTGTACTTACAAGTGCGGGTCAATGCGAACCAGTATGGTGCTCCAAGGGACAATAGTATTGTGTAAATTGTTCCGGCACAAAACTCGGCCAGGATTGGGAGTCGGTGTTCACCACAGAGGGCTGGTCCTCACAGCATCACTCGAGAGGGCGATCTGCATCATGGAGGCCAGGCGGCCACGCCACCCTCTAAAGTCTAAACCATACACTCAGCAGAATCAGGGCATCTTGTTTGTGCAGGTCGCGTGGGGGGGGGGGGCACACGTGGTCGCAGGCTGATAGATTTAATGTTTGTTCGGGTCAGGCAACTCCAGCACTGTAGTTGAAGCCAGCGGCGATAACATTAATAAAACATTCATTGAAGTGGTTGGCAATGGGGGAGGGTTCCGTTACAACTGAATCATTTATCATAAAAGCTGAGTGGGAGGCCGAAGGCTGAGTCTTCCTGTTCTGAATATAATTTATGACATTCCAGGTTTTCTTACTGTCTCCTAATGCTGACTGGAGCTTATTTGTATAATAGTTACGTCTGGCATTTCTAACTGCTTGAGTTACTCTATTTCTGATACTTCGGTAAGCATCACTGAAAGTTATGGGGCTTTTTGCAAATTTCCTTTGGAGTTTGTGTTTTTCTTTTATCATTATCTTAATTTCGCTTGTGATATAGGGTTTAGAAATGGATACAGTTTACACTGACTTAGTCTTGAGCGGGAAGCATTTATCAAAGCATGCATTGAAGATGCAAGAGAAGTTGCAGCTGTTCACGTTAGGGTTGTCGGAGGCATAGACAAGATCCCAGTTAGCATTCATTAGGTTGTTTTAAAATAGGAGCATGTTGTCGGTGCAGTAGTCTCTGTATTGGATTGAGACACTACTAAACCTTTCAGGTCTTGTGGCTGTTTTATACATGGTAAAAACTGGGAAGTGATCTGAGATATTGTTATAAATAATTCCACTTGCAAGATTGTTAGGAGTGTTGTTAGTCCAGATATGATCTATCACAGTGGCAGCGGTGGCAGTTACTCTAGTGGGTTTGGTTATAGTGTTGAAGAAGAGTTTAGAATGACAGGTAGCAAGAAGATTTAATACTAAGGTGTCGGTTTCTGATTTTAATAGATCAAGGTTGAAATCTCCTGTAATGTAGCAATGTTTCCTCTCTGAACTTATGATAGTGATAGGCTCCGAAAATTAATCACGAAAATTCCTTACATTAGTGTGGGGTCTTCTGTAGATTACTCCTACTAGGATATTTCGTGTGTCGTTGCGTAATTCAGTGAAATCACTCTCCATGTACTCCTCCTGAACCTTTAAATCATCTCTTACAGAAGTGTTATACTTGATATCAACATATAGGGCGACACCACCACTGTGTCGTGACGTGTTGATGCAGTGTCTATTATAATTAGGAATGTTATACAAATGGTCAATATCGTTAGCGAGTTTGGTCTCACGGAACCCAAGTACATCAACTTTGTGGGCAATAGAAGATAAACACTGATCTAAAAAGGTCTCCAGATGAAGGGGAATACTGCTGATGTTATGGCTAATCAAGGAGAAGGAATGAGGTAGTAGGAGACTAGAACTAAACTCGGGGGAGTCAGGAAAGTAATAGTTACAGTTGGGGTTGGTGTAACCAGTGAGTTTTGTAGAAAGGCATCAGGGTCAATATGAGGGATATTGTGTCGACACCATGGGGAAATGGGGTGTAACATATGCGATCTAGCATTGTAACCAAGATGGCCGCCTTAAGAGTCAGCATAGTATACCAAGATGGCCGCCTTCAGAGTCAGCTTCGTATAACAAGATGGCCGCCTTAAGAGTCAGCATAGTATAACAAGATGGCCGCCTTAAGAGTCAGCATAGTATACCAAGATGGCCGCCTTCAGAGTCAGCTTAGTATAACAAGATGGCCGCCTTAAGAGTCGGCATAGTATACCAAGACGGCCGCCTTCAGAGTCAGCTTAGTATAACAAGTTGGCCGCCTTAAGAGTCAGCTTAGTATACCAAGATGGCGTCACAGGCGTCTGCTTCCGTCTCAGTCATAGAAATATCAACATTAGGATTCTCGAGTTTACTTATAGTCTGTCGCCTCGCTGTCCCCGCCTCCCCAGTACACGAGACGTGTGAGAGATGGTGGGAAGGCGTGTGAGAGGTGGTGGGAAGGCGTGTGAGAGGTGGTGGGAAGGCGTGTGAGAGGTGGTGGGAAGGCGTGTGAGAGGTGGTGGGAAGGCGTGTAGACTTGTGAGGCCTTTCATGATGTTAAGGTAACTTATGGAGGCGTGGGGAAGCGTGTCAAGACGTGAGGTATTGCTTCAAGGCGTGGGGGGAGGCGTGTCAAGGCGCGGGAGACTGGTGCCAGCTCCTCAACATCAAGTTTTACTCTTCAAATTTGCTCATCCAAGTTATTTATTGGCGAGCGAGGCTGAGGCGCCCTTAAAGATGACGCTTCCGTGTCTTCCCCGCCCCGTGTCTCCCCCGACCCGTGTCTTCCCCGCCCCGTGTCTTCCCCGCTCCGTGTCTTCCCCGCTCCACGTTCTCCCCGCCCGTCTTCCCGCTCGTGTCTCCCCCCCCGTGTCTTCCCGGCCCCGTATCTTTGCCCGTGTCTTCCCGTGTCTTCCCGCCCCGTGTCTTCCCGCTCCGTGTCTTCCCGCTCCACATTCCCTACTCCATGTCTACCCAGCCCAATGCCTGCCCCCGTATATCTCCCGCCCGTGTCTCCCCTACTCCATGCCTGCTCTGCCCATGCCTGCCCCGCCCCATGCTTACCCTTGTGCATTCCCCGCCCCATGCCTGCCCCGCCCTGTGTCTCGCCTGCCCTGTGCCTTCCGTCTGCTGGGTTCCGTTTCCTCTCGCTCCGTGTTCACTGATATTATAACATTTTATTTAACCAGAAAAACACAGATACAGAGTGGATAATAATAACAATATTAACATGGCTGAGCTCTCTTAGTGGCTCATGATATATACTGTACATTTATCTCAAGGAATTATTGTATAACATTTAGTATCATCTGGTTTAGTTCACGTAACATACTGGTAGTAAGAACATATCAGAATGTTACCACCATTATCACTTTTTATTTACATTTACATTATAAGTATATACATATTTTACAGTAGAGTTGATATACAGTAATGTGATAAGTGAGGGAAGCAATACAACATGGGTTGTGTTGGGGTGAAACAAGGGGACAGACAGTCAGTCAAGGTCATGTTGACGGCAAATATATAGTTATTGCAATGGTAATTTGTATTTACGTGACAATATAAGATATAATGGTTATGGTAGTCCGTGTCTTCCCAGTCCGAGTTCAATGGTTCTGCACTTTTTCCACTCCGTGCCTCCCAACACGTGTCCTTCCCACTCAGTGCCCCCCAACACGTGTCCTTCCCACTCAGTGCCCCCCAACACGTGTCCTTCCCACTCAGTGCCCCCAACACGTGTCCTTCCCACTCAGTGCCCCCCAACACGTGTCCTTCCCACTCAGTGCCCCCCAACACATGTCGCCTTCACACTCAGTACCCCCCAACACATCATCCTTCCTCAGTGCCTCCCCAACACATGTCCTTCCCACTCCCGTGCCTCAACACATGTCCCCACCTGTGCCCCCCAACACAGCCTCCTTCCCACCCTGTATGCCCCCCCAACACGTGTCTTCCCTCAGTACCCCCCAACACGTGTCCTTCCCTCCAGTGCCCCCCAACGTGTCCTTCCTCAGTGCCCCCCAAACACGTGTCCCTTCCCACTCAGTACCCCCCAACACGTCTCCTTCCCTCCAGTGCCCCCCAACGTGTCCTTTACTCAGTGCCCCCCCAACATTGTTCTTCCGCCCTCAGTGCCCCCCAACACGTGTCCTTCACTCAATGCCCCCCAACGTGTCCTTCACTCAGTACCCCCCCAACACATGTCCTTCCCACTCAGTGCCTCCCCAACGTATCCTTCACACTCAGTGCCTCCCAACGTGTCCTTCCCCATCAGGTGCCCCCCCACAACACGTGTCCTTCACTCAATGCCCCCAACACGTATCCTTCCTCCAGTACTTTAACACGTGTCCTTCCCTCGAGTACCCCCAACACGTATCCTTCCACTCAATTGCCCCCCAACACGTGTCCTTCCCACTCAGTGCCCCCCAACACGTGTCCTTCCCACTCAGTGCCCCCAACACGTGTCCTTCCCACCAGTGCCCCCAACACGTAACCTCACTATCCCGTCCCCCCAGATCCCTCACTATCCCGTCCCCCCAGATAATTAAATAACTAAAAAGTGATAATGTTGGCAACATTCTCAGAGGTATTTACTACCACCATGTTACGTGTACTAAACCAGATGATACTAAATGTTATATAATAATTCCTTGAGATAAATGTACAGTATATATCAGGAGCCACTAAGAGAGCTCAGCCATGTTAATATTGTTATTATTATCCACTTTGTATCTGTATTTTTCTGGTTAAATAAACTGTTTGAGTATGATAATAATTAACGCAAGTCTCCATTTTACTTAAGTGTAGAGTGAGATGACCGACCTACATGACCTGCCTCCTCTTAATGCTCGCCTTTCTTTATGCTCGACCTCTTTTATGTTTTTATTTTTCGGTCACAACAGATCAGACATAATCCTCGCTGAGTGGCGTGCAGGTGGGTATTATATCCTCGCTGAGTGGCGCGGAGGTGGGTATTATATCCTCGCTGAGTGGCGCGGAGGTGGGTATTATATCCTCGCTGAGTGGCGCGGAGGTGGGTATTATATAGTGGCGCGGAGGTCGCTGAGTGGCGCGGAGGTGGGTATTATATCCTCGCTGAGTGGCGCGGAGGTGGGTATTATATCCTCGCTGAGTGGTGGTGGTGATTATTTTTGTAGTATCCTGACTGTGTGGTGTAGATGTGTGTATTTTATTATCCTCACTGAGTGGTTGTGTGATGCCCACATTATCCTCACTGAGTGGTTGTGTGATGCCCACTGAGTGATTTGAATATAATGCTCGCTGAGTTGAGGTAGTGTAATCCTCGTTGAGTGATGTCATGGTGTGTGTAATACTTGCTGAGTGGTGTGTGTGTGTGTGCGCGCGTGTGTGTGTGTGTGTGCGTGTGTGTGTACATTAAATCCCTCTTACAATATATGTTTGTTGTGTATCATAATCACGTGCCCACCTCCATGTTTTGTACCTGGCGATAATTATTTTTATTTTACGGTCGTCCAGGTATTTAGTGCATTACATTCTTCATTAACTCTCTATATTCACATTGTATGTTACTTTTGTATATTAACCTTGAATATTAACTTTGTTTGTGTGGGAGTTTATTAATATATATTGTTGTACAGTATTAACTTCTCGTTCATGTTATTGACGGTAATGTATGTTTATTTTGCTTATTGTATGAATGATAGTTAGGTGTTGTATTGTTTTTAATGGTGGATGTAATATTATTATTATACTCAATAGATTTCTTCTTTTATTTCAGGTTTGTATGGCGTTGAGGAGCGATGAGAGGCGTGTGGGCCGCCTCCTGTTAACCTGCACTTGGTAATATACTACCTGTACCTGCACCTGTGTCACCTGTCTATATATGTATACTGTCTATGTGTTTACCTATACCCTGCGCCTGTCTGTGTACAGTTACCACCATTCACAACGGGTACAGTGACTGGCGTGTTTTGTGAGATGTGGCAACACTGTTTGTTTACATCACAGTAAAACTAACAACATGGCAGATACTCTCACTATAGTAACCAGACCAAGGGTGATAAATAAGCAGTCCCATTTTCTGTGTGGTTATGGTTTATTAAAGATTACCAAATAGAACGTCATCTCACAAAAGACTCTAGCCACTGTACCTATTATAAGGACGCAACTGTACCTGTACCCTGCGCCGGTGTCACCTGTCTTTATCTGTATCCTCACCTGTCAATTTCCACCTGTCATATTCCTCTGTCTCTTTATACAGTATATCTCGTGTGTTCACTCCTGTTACTGTCTCTTGTACTGTTGCTGTTCATTCACACTCATTCACATCCAATCTCTGTCAGTCTCTGTCTTACTCCTGTGGCACTATCAAGAGACGGGGGCCCGGACACCTGTCTCTCTTTCCTTAGGTAAGTAGCTTTGGTAATTAGTGGCGCACCATCTCATAATCCACGTGTCGCTGCCATTAATACTACCACTATCATTACCATCACCACCATCTGCTACCACTATTCTTACTACACCACTACCACCACTACACCGCCAGGGAAGATAGTCGTATAATATTCAGTAATACCTAAGCTTAATTACTTTAGGTTACTGGTATTTATTTATTTTGACGAAGTTTAGTCTCTCTCTCTCTCTCTCTCTCTCTCTCTCTCTCTCTCTCTCTCTCTCTCTCTCTCTCTCTCTCTCTCTCTCTCTCTCAAAGTTGCCCCCAGTAAATAAGCCCCCAGTAAAAAAATTCCCCCCCAGGATAGTTCCAGGTCCCAACTAAAAATACCCCGAATGAAATTGCCTCACTTAAAATGCCCAGTAAAATTGTCCCCGTAAAATGCCTCTTTTAAAAATACCTCAGTATAAATGGCCAGTGATATGTGTCCACTAAAACTATCACATTAAGAATCCCCACTTAAATTGCACCCTGTAAAATCCCCCCCCCCAAAAAAAAATAATGAAAAAAAAGTAAAATAAAATTAACAAATATAAAGAAAATTACAATAAAGAAAAAACAATAATAATAATATAAAGAATCCCACGGAAAATCCCGACTAAAATTATCTCCGTAAAAATACCCAATAAAAATCCCTCACATTTCTCAGTGACAGGACCAGCCCTGAAAATGTCCACAGTAGTGTATTATTATCTGCAAAAAAAAATAAAAGTAACAAAAAAATACAAAGGTTATTCATTACATTACATCTGGCTTAATTTGGCCCATGAATATTACTCCGCTTAATTGATTGGCCGCGCCATTAAACGCTGCGCCTATTTCTAATGGGGTGCTCTATGTACCTGTCACGTGACCCACTTAACTAATGGTGGTGACCATGAGTTGATTATGAGCGATGATGATGGTGTGTGTGTGTGTGTGTGTGTGTGTGTGTGTGTGTGTGTGTGTGTGTGTGTGTGTGTGTGCGTGTGTGTGTGTGTGCGTGCGCGTGCGTGCGCGTGCGTGTGAATAAATGTATAGGATTTGCATAATTAATAAATGATGATATATTCAAATACATGACGACAAAAAATTCTCAAATAAAAGGAAATAAATAAATATAATCTGGTATGTATTAGCGAAAATTACAGGTGACACACAGGTACATATTTACTTTACCTATCACTCTCGTCAATATGTAGGTTTAACCCGTAAAGGTAGAATGATGTGAAGGTATTGTGACGGGGTTAAGGTGACTTGTGGGCGTTAATGGTGGAACATGTGGAGGTTAGCCCGTCTCAGTTTATTTCACCTGATTGAATACTCTAATGCTGACCTTTAAGGTTTTTAGGTTAGTTTATGTTCGGTTAGGTTAGGTTTAGGTTAAGTTAGGTCAGGTTAGTTTATGTTATGTTAGGTTTTGGTTAGGTTACGCGAGGTATGTTAGGTTATATCAGGTTAAATTAGTCATGGGGACCTGTGGTGTAATGGTCAGCAAGCTCGTCTCGCGTGAGTGGACCTTTACGATATAAGAAAAAAAGTCATAACTTGTGTGTTGTGATAATTATTAAGGTGTGATACTGATGGGCGGCTACTGAAGACTGATGTGGAGTGACACTATATGGACATACACACAGTACAGTGCCAACTTTGACCCGCCCTGACATGACCTCCTCAAAGGTTAGAAAGTGTTGGCATTCCAATACCTCTCCAGCCAAGTTTCTCGAGTCAAGTTTTATTGCGTTGACCCACCTGGCTCTCGGAGATAATCCTTAAGTATTAAATTCCAAGGGCATTAGCGTCACATAGTTACATATTAAATTATCGTCACATACTCACACAACTGTCACATGCATAACACTTATTTCGTCTTTACCGTCACATACAGTACTTATTAATGTTACAACTGCCTGAACATCTTGGACTTAGGATATAACATTAGCATCACATTATTAACTTCACACACACACACTTTTGACCCCAAATAGTTTCGAAACATATGTGAAAGGCGATAAAAATCTGGGAATAATTTTATATATTTCAGCTGTACCGAATGAAATGAGAGAGAGAGTCCCATAAGCCTGTAAGAGACAGTGGAGGCAGCTCACTGTACTATACCAAGCCACAGAGCACAGCGTTATCGTCGGTACTGTACTCAACGATCTTCACTGGGATCGAACTAAACACCTTTAGGACGGGAAGCCAGTGTTGTATCTACTCCTCCACCACCATCCCAGCCCCCGGCTTCCACCACCACCATCACCTCTTCCTCCACCACTATCACCTCTTCCTCCACCACCATCACCTCTTCCTCCACCACCACTACCACCTCTTCCTCCACTACCACCACCACCACTATCACCCTCACTCCACCTGCCTTCCTCCACACCACCACCTCTTCCTCCACACTACCACCCACCCACCACCATCACACTGCTTCCCACCACCACCCACACACCACCACCACCTGTCACCTCTTCACCACCACCATCCTCTTCCCACCACCACTACCACCACCACCACCCTCACCTCTTCACCACCACCATCACATCTTCCCACCACCACCATCACCTCTTCCTCCACCACTATCACCTCTTCCTCCACCACCATCACCTCTTCCTCCACCACCACTACCACCTCTTCCTCCACTACCACCACCACCACTATCACCTCTTCCACCACCACCACCATTTTATGACGAATTTTGTAGGACCATTTAAGAAGATAAACAAAACAAAAGGCGAGATAAAATGTACACACTGGTGACGGATGTTGGCCCGGCGTCAACACTCGGGTGACGCTACAGGTTTTTTAAGTGTGTGACGGTTGATGGGTTTCTAAACGGTGTGACGGTTGATGGGTTTCTAAACGGTGTGACGGTTAATGGGTTTCCAAATGATGTGACGGTTGATGGGTTTCTAAATGATGTGACGGTTGATGGGTTTCTAACTGGTGTGACGGTTGATGGGTTTCTAAATGGTGTGACGGTTAATGGGTTTCTAAATGGTGTGACGGTTAATGGGTTTCTAACTGGTGTAACGGTTAATGGGTTTCTAACTGGTGTGACGGTTCGGCTCTTCATGTTTTCATTAAGTGTTTTCCTCGTGGGATCCCGTCGTTGTTTGGAAAGATAAAAAAAAAGAGTGTGTCAACAGTTGGGATCTCGAGTTTCAAGACACACACACACATCACAGACACACACACACGTGCACTTACACATCACACACGTGCACATTACACACATCACACACACACATCACAGACACACACACACGTGCACATTACACACATCACACACGTGCACATTACACACATCACACACACACACATCACAGACACACACACACGTGCACATTACACACATCACACGTGCACATACACACATCACACACACACATCACACACACACGCGCACATCACATACATACACACACACTCGCGCACATACACACACACACAGACATACACACACACACCACACACACACACACACACACACACACACACACACACACATCACAAACACACAAACACACACACACACACACACACACACACACACACACACACCTTCAAAGCGTATCCGATTACAGGAGTTCCATTCGTGTTTACAATTTTAGGATTTTTTGTGTGTTTACAGTTGTTTGTAGCTTATTTTACAGTCGTGTTCTATGCTGGTGTTTACAGTTGTGTTAAGAGTTGTGTTTACAGGGTTCTTGGAAGTGGTTTGAGTTGTTTGTAGTTGTGTTTAGCGTCATGGTTATAAAGTTTACAGTTGTGTTATAGTTGTTTGAAGTGTTTGCAGTCCTGTTTATAAGTATGTGTTCATTCACATTTCAGAGGGAGGGAGGAGGGAGGGAGGGAGGGAGAGGGAGGGAGGGAGGGAGGAGGGAGGGAGCTTAGAGACAAAGTGATGGAGGGAGAGGTGAGGAGGATGGGTAACTTGGAGAGAGAGGAGGGAGGGAGGGTTAAAGAAGAGAGAGATGGGGTAATGGAGGAAGGGAGAGGGGAGAAAGAGGAGGAAAGGAAAAAGAGATGTAGGTAGGTAGGGAAGGAAGGAAGGAAGGAAGGAAGGAAGGAAGGAAGGAAGGATGGGAGGAAGGGGGGTAGGGAGGATGAAAGCTGTCCTTCATCCCGTGTCGCCCTACAGTGAATATCGTGACTTTGACGAGACCACAAACGTACGACTGTGTGAACGTACAGTAGGTCTTATCGTAGGTGACTCTTATGTTTTTTCCAACCGGGAGATAAGATGATTCAACCTGCAGAACGAAGGTATGTAAATAAGCACCCCTATTTGGAGCCCCCTTCACCTCAAACCCTCTCACACCCCCAATTAAATCACCCCTCACCCCAATTAAATCCCCTCACACCCAATTAAATCCCCTCACACCCAATTAAATCCCCTCACACCCCGAATTAAATCACCCCCCACCCCAATTAAATCCCTCACCCCCAATTAAATCCCCTCACCCCCAATTAAATCCCCTTAACCTCATTTGCTTACAATCAGTGTCAATAAACAAGAAGGTATTTATTTTTTTTTGGGTGGGTGTATTTTATTATTTTTGGGTATTTTATTCCTATTGGCTTTTGCTATTTGGTATTGGATTACATATGGGGATTTGTATTTATTCTACCGGGGGTCGACAGGTTGAACCAAAATTAGTATTGTGTTGATGGAATGTGTCGAGCCAATCATGGGTGGAGAGTCGAGGCCTGAAGGGTGGGGGAGGGTGTTATTGATGTTGTCCTGCACCTACTACACTTCCACGTACATTCTCTCTCTTTTGTCTTCTCTACTTACACTGTCCTCCACGTACACTACACCCTTGCCTCACGTACGGTGTTTTAATATCTTCTACACCTACATTTCCTCCTTCAGGTACACTGGCCCCCCCACCACCTGCTTCGACACCTACACTCACACGCTCAGGTACGCTGCCTCACTTGGAGCTACGCCTACACTCCCTCCCTCCCTCCTTCAGGTATGCTGCTCTCCCTTCACCCCTCCTCTCTCCCTCATTCCTTCCTTCCCTCCCTCAGGTCCGCTGCCACCACCTGTACCATCACATACACCCAGTCCCCTTCGACTCACCTTCAGGTACACTGCTACACCTGTATCCTCTCATTCAGGTACACCTAATCACTACAGGCACACTCTATGTAAACTGTAGATTAGCGCCTGTGTACCCCATGTAAACCTAAGATTAGTTCCAGGTACATTTCAGCGAGTTCCTTTGGGCGTCTGGTTGTTACAGCAGTATACTGTGCGGCGAGCTTTGATGCCAATAAAATAATAATACACAATACTAAAAATATGTTTTCACTTTCGAGCAGACCGAGCGATAAAGTTTTTATTTTACATTTAGGTAGGAATGTACAGTACTGCCAGTGTGTACGTGTTGTAGGAATGTACAGTACTGCCAGTGTGTGTGTGGTGGAGGCATGTACAGTACTGCCAGTGTGTACGTGTTGTAGGAATGTACAGTACTGCCGGTGTGTGTGGGTGGAGGCATGTACAGTACTGCCGGTGTGTGTGTGTGGTAGAGGCATGTACAGTACTGCCGGTGTGTGTGTGGTGGAGGCATGGTGTGGGGGCGAGGGGCCGCGGCAGGGATGGACTTCTCTATTCACCGATGAATAACCTTCAGGCTCAGTTGATCGCCAGGTTTTATTGGCCTAGGTGTGGAGGGGCTGAGGAGGGGTAGTGGGGAGCTGAGGAGGGTGGTGAGGTGCTGAGGAGGGTAGTGGGGGGCTGAGGAAGGGTAGTGGGGGCTGAGGAGGTAGTGGGGGGCTGAGGAAGGGTAGTGGGGGCTGAGGGTGAGTGGGGGCTGAGGAGGGTAGTGGGGGCTGAGGGGAGGGTAGTGGGGGCTGAGGAGGGGTAGTGGGAGACTGAGGAGGGTGGTGGTGATACAGGCTGATGGTGATACAGGCTAGTGGTGGTGATACAGGCTAGTGGTGGTGATACAGGCTAGTGGTGGTGATACAGGCTGATGGTGATACAGGCTAGTGGTGGTGATACAGGCTAGTGGTGGTGATACAGGCTGATGGTGATACAGGCTAGTGGTGGTGATACAGGCTAGTGGTGGTGATACAGGCTGATGGTACAGGCTAGTGGTGGTGATACAGGCTGAGTGGTGATACAGGCTAGTGGTGGTGATACAGGCTGATGGTGATACAGGCTGATGGTGATACAGGCTGATGGTGATACAGGCTGGTGGTGGTGATACAGGCTAGTGGTGGTGATACAGGCTGGTGGTGATACAGGCTAGTGGTGGTGATACAGGCTGGTGGTGATACAGGCTGGTGGTGATACAGGCTAGTGGTGGTGATACAGGCTGATGGTGATACAGGCTGAGTGGTGATACAGGCTAGTGGTGGTGATACAGGCTAGTGGTGGTGATACAGGCTGATGGTGATACAGGCTAGTGGTGGTGATACAGGCTGGTGGTGATACAGGCTAGTGGTGGTGATACAGGCCAGCGGTGGTGATACAGGCTGGTGGTGATACAGGCTAGTGGTGGTGATACAGGCTAGTGGTGGTGATACAGGCTGATGGTGATACAGGCCAGCGGTGGTGATATAGGCTGGTGGTGATACAGGCTGATGGTGATACAGGCTAGTGGTGGTGATACAGGCTGGCGGTGGTAGGCTGGTGGTGATACAGGCTAGTGGTGGTGATACAGGCTGATGGTGATACAGGCTAGTGGTGGTGATACAGGCTGAGGGTCTCGTATTAACACGTCAACATGGTATACGCTGGTCGGAAGTTTACGATTATTGAGCGTGACAGCAGATAGTGCTGAACGTCTCTCCCCTCATCCCTTTCCTCTTCTCTCCCTCGCTCACTTTCTGTCAACTCGTCCCCTTTCCCTCATCGTCCCTCCCTCATCCCTCTCCCTCATCCTCTTTCTCCTCATCATCTTTCCCTCTTCCTCTCTCCCTCATCCTCTCTCCTCATCCCTCTCTTCCTCTCTTCCTCTCTCCCTCATCCTCTCCCCCTCATCCTCCCCCCTCATCCTCTCTCCCTCACTTTCTCTCACCTCATCCTCTCCCCTCACTTCACCTCGTCCCTCTCCCTCACTTCTCACCTCACCTCCTCTCCCCTCACCCCTCTCCCTCACCCCTCTCCCTCACCCCTCTCCCTCACCCCCTCTCCCTCACCCATTTTCCTCTCGCCTCGCAATCCTTACCTCATCCCATCTCCCTCACCCCACATCCCCTCTCTCCTCAGCCCCTCTCCTACCGTCCCTTCCTCTCTCGTCCCTCTCTCCCTATTGTGGTAGGTGGTGATGTTAGGTTGTAGTAGTGATGATGTGGGTGATGGTGGTCAGTCGTAAAAGTGGTGGTGGTTGTGGTGGTGATGGTAGGGTAGACGTTGTGGTGGTGGTGATACTGTAATGGTGAATGGTAGTTGTGGTGGTAGTGGGTGATGGTGGGTGATGGTGGTAATAGTGGTGATAGTGGTAGTTGTGGTGATGGTGGTAATTGTAGTGGTAGTGGTTGGTGATGGTGGTAATAGTGGTGATAGTGGTAGTGGTGGGTGATGGTGGTAGTGTAGTGGTAGTGGTGGGTGATGGTGGTAATTGTAGTGGTAGTGGTGGGTGATGGTGGTTATAGTAGTGATAGTGGTAGTTGTGGTGATGGTGGTAATAGTGGTAGTGGTGGGTGATGGTGGTAGTTGTGGTGGTAGTGGGTGATGGTGGGTGAAGGTGGTAATAGTGGTGATAGTGGTAGTTGTGGTGATGGTGGTATTGTAGTGGTAGTGGTGGGTGATGGTGGTAATAGTGGTGATAGTGGTAGTTGTGGTGATGGTGGTAATAGTGGTAGTGGTGGGTGATGGTGGTAGTTGTGGTGATAGTGGTGGTAGTGGTGGAAAACGTGAAATATGTGTATGTGAGAGAGACCAATGTGGTTATCATGAAGGTGGAGGCGGCCATCTGTATCTGTAGGCTTTTATCGGCCACCACGTCCAGGAGGGGTGGTGTGGGGAGAGGGGGAGGAGGGTAGAGAGAGGGAGGAGGGGTAGAGAGAGGGAGGAGAGGGGTAGCAAGAAGGAAGGGAAAAATCTGAGAGGTAGAGAGCTGAGAGGAAGAGAAGGATGTGAAAAGGGTCAGGGGAAGTGGGAAAGGGTGTGGGGATTGGGTAAAAGGGGATGGAAGGGACGGTATGAGGTGATGGGATGGAGGGGACGGTATGAGGTGATGGGATGGAGGGGACGGTATGAGGTGATGGGATGGAGGGACGGTATGAGGTGATGGGATGGAGGGACGGTATGAGGTGATGGGATGGAGGACGGTATGAGGTGATGGGATGGAGGGACGGTATGGTGATGGGATGGAGGGACGGTATGAGGTGATGGGATGGAGGACGGTATGAGGTGTGATGGGATGGAGGGACGGTATGAGGTGATGGGATGGAGGGGACGGTATGAGGTGATGGGATGGAGGGACGGTATGAGGTGATGGGATGGAGGGACGGTATGGGGTGATGGGATGGATGGGACGGTATGAGGTGATGGGATGGAGGGACGGTATGAGGTGATGGGATGGAGGGACGGTATGAGGTGATGGGATGGAAGGACGGTATGAGGTGATGGGATGGAGGGACGGTATGAGGTGATGGGATGGAGGGACGGTATGAGGTGATGGGATGGAAGGGACGGTATGAGGTGATGGGATGGAGGGACGGTATGAGGTGATGGGATGGAAGGGACGGTATGAGGTGATGGGATGGAGGGGACTGTATGAAGAGATGGGATGGAAGGGATTATGTGGAATGATGGGGAACGATGTGGGGTGATGGGGACGACGTGAGGTGATGGGAACGGTATAGGGTGATGGGAAGAGGGTGGACCTTCAAGCGATAGACATGACCATATGTTAACCTCATATTGAATTTAACATCCCAAGTCTTCAGGTCGAGAGATGCGAGGGTTCACAGTCTACCATTATTTGCACCTGACTGATGTAGGTGTAACTAATTAACTCAGGTGTTCGGAACTAATTTTTTTTTTTACCTTATCATTAAGTCAGTGTTATTGACCTTCTGCCTCGATGACTTCAGGTGTGTCGTAGTTAATAATTATCCAGGTCATGAAAATCAGTAAATAGGTCTGTGTAGGTGTCTGTTTAATGTCAATTATTGAGGCAGTTGGGTAGTTCAGACATTGTTTGGTGAGTTTTGGTGCTGGTTGGTGGATAGTAAAGTCACTTTCGGTCACTTTTCATTGTCTTCGCCACTGACGACTACACACAGTTCACCCCGGACGTTGCCGGTCACTGGTCGTTCACTGCCGGCTATACGACACACAGCTCACTCCTGACGCTGCCGGTCACTGGTCGTTCACTGCCGGCAACACACAGCTCACTCAGAACACTACCGGTCACTGTCGGTTCATTAGGTTGGCCGAGTATAGCGTTAAATTGATTACGAGGCAACCGGTCAAGGTGTAAATATAGAATGGGGAGGTACCTGGGTGTGTGTGATGGGGAGGTACCTGGGTGTGTGTGTGCGTTGGGGAGGTCACCTGGGTGTGTGTGATGGGGAGTACCTGGGTGTGTGTGTGTGGGGAGGTACCTGGGTGTGTGTGTGATGGGGAGGTACCTGGGTGTGTGTGATGGGGAGGGTGCCTGGGTGTGTGTGATGGGGGTACGGGTGTGTGTGATGGGAGGTACCTGGGTGTGTGTGCTGGGGAGGTACCTGGGTGTGTGTGTGATGGGAGGCACCTGGGTGTGTGTGATGGGGAGGCACCTGGGTGTGTGTGTGATGGGGAGGTACCTGGGTGTGTGTGATGGGGAGGCACCTGGGTGTGTGTGGATGGGGAGGCACCTGGGTGTGTGTGATGGGGAGGCACCTGGGTGTGTGTGATGGGGAGGCACCTGGGTGTGTGTGTGATGGGGAGGTACCTGGGGTGTGTGATGGGGAGGTACCTGGGTGTGTGTGATGGGGAGGTACCTGGGTGTGTGTACTGGGGAGGTGGGTGTGTGTGATGGGAGGTACCTGGGTGTGTGTGATGGGGAGGTACCTGGGTGTGTGTACTGGGGAGGTACCTGGGTGTATGTGCTGGGAAGATATACCTGTGTGTGTGTGTGTGTGTGTGTGTGTGTGTGTGTGTGTGTGTGTGTGTGTGTGTGTGTGTGTGTGTGTGTGTTTTGTTCAGGTGTCTTACACAGGCTCAACTTAGGTAATGGGGTGCCTGTGGGCCAAATGGGTCCCAATCCTAATGGGCCCTGACGCTAATGGACCTTGGTTCTAATGATCCAGTGTCTGATCGGACCCCATCTCACCTAACCTTCCCTATCTTGAGAATTAGCATTTTAGACCATTAAAATTAGATCCTTTTAAGAATGAAATCACTTAAACTATTGCATAAAAGATGGATATTCAAATTATAGCATCGTGTATGAGATTAAACCCCACCCCCATCACCTTCCCCCTCACCCCACCACACCCCTGCGCCCATCGTCCTCACCACCACCTCTCCTCACCCCACCTCTCCTCACCCCACCACCTCCACCAACACCCCCACCACAAAAAAAATAAAGAAAATGGAGACGCGACAATAACTCTCAAGTCTCGTCGGATCACGTAAGCAGCGAGACACTTAGCAGGTTGACGGCAAGAATGGAGTCGAAATTGCACTGAGACTCGGCCGTAACCAGCTGTTTCTGCGCCCCCCCCCCTCTCTCTCACTGGATGATGCTGGGTTAATCTTATTTAATATTAATCTTATTGCTGAAGTGGCTGCGTTGCTGCTGTGACGCGTGTGGTGGTGGTGGTGGTGGTGGGTGGTGGTAGGTGTTGAGGGTGGTGGTAGGTGTTGAGGTGGTGGTAGGTTTGAGGGTGGTGGTAGGTGTTGAGAGTGGTGGTAGGTGTTGAGAGTGGTGGTACTGTAGGTGTTGAGGGTGGTGGTACTGTAGGTGTTGAGGGTGGTGGTACTGTAGGTGTTGGTGTTTGAGGGAACTATTGGTGGTGATGGTTAAGTGATAGTTGTAGGTGGTTGTGTTGATAGTATGGAAGTAATGCCAGTAGTGGTGGTGGTTGGAGCTGGGTGACACACACACACACACACACACACACACACACACACACAAACACGAAAGAACATAACAAATATTACGATTAAAAAAAAGTTAGAGAGAAAATGGTCCTAGAACATAATGAGGGAAAATTAAAGAGAGTGTGTGTTTTTCAGGGAGTGTTTAATGAAGGAGGAAGCCCCGGGAGAGATGAGAGATTTTTTGATTATTCATGTAATTTTTTGGTTGGTTAAGATAAATTATATATATTTTAATCATATTTCCTGAGATAAAGACGAGAGATTCTTCATTATTATTATTATTATTATTATTATTATTATTATTATTATTATTATTATTATTTCCATACAGAGAAATTATACACACATAATTTTTCCTTCAGGTGATAGTAATTAGGGAGGGAAGTAATTAATGACTTAACGAGTGTAATTATACTGATTCTTTTCCTAATTGTCATATATTATTTTTTATGAATTTGTAATAGACGACGACGCCTGTCTAAATTTAAACTGACAGAAATTTTTTGGGTAATAGATAAAAATTTAAATAAAGATGAGGACAGAGGAAAGTTGAAACCGAAGGAGGAGATAGAAGGAAGGAAATAAAAAAGAAACACCAAGAAAGAAAAAAAGGTTTGATTAAGGAGGAGAGAAGGAGAGGAGAGGAGGGGGGGGGTATTGTTGACGAGTGTAATGGTCCTGTTAATTAGCTGAAATGTTAGGTAATTAATTATTCTGTCAGTAATGAGCTGTGACGACTGAGGAAGACTTGTTGTGTCGCCTGAACCAACTCCAGGTAAACTATTATGTATACTGCAGGTAGGTTGATTCTAGGTAGTTTAAAGGTAGATTTTAGATAGAATTCAGGTAGACTATAGGTAGATTCCAGGTAGACTATAGATTGATTTCAGGTGAACTTAAGATCGACTTCAGGTAAGCTCCAGATAGACTTCAGGTAGACTATAAGTAGATTCCAGGTAGAATATAGGTAGATTCAAGGTAGATTCCAGGTAAACTATCGGTGATTAACGACTTAATACCAGGTGTATATTGACATAGTTTAGCATCGGTAAATTATATAGTATTAACACCTTATTATAAGACCCCCAGGTGCACGGCAGCAGGTAATGAATTGATGTGTGTGTGTGTGTGTGTGTGTGTGTGTGTGTGTGTGTGTGTGTGTGTGTGTGTGTGATGGAGGAGGGCGTCTTAAGGTGATGTTGTTTGTTGCTGTTGTGATTTGAGTTTATTTTATTATTATTATTATTGTTGGTGTTATTGTTATCATTATTATTTTCTATACTTCCTCACCATCCACCTCATTCCATCATTCCTCCCACACCCCCCCCCCTCGCCTCACTTGTGACACTCAGCACTCTTAATGTCATGCAAATTGTCAATCTCAGGAGGACGTAAAATTGTATCTCGGGAACAACTGGACTGTAGTGCTGACGGACGAACGGACTGGGAAGTGTGTTGTATATTCAGTATGCTTGAGTATGTCCGTTATATCGTACGTGTCCAGTATATTTACCGTGTCCAAATGGGCATATAACTGGTATATACTGATGATAGAGTAGGTTAGGTTAGGTTAGGTTAGGTTAGGTTAGGTTAGGTTAGGTTAGGTTAGGTATATTGTATGATGCTTGTTTGTATTGTATATTTTGGTATGTATGTTTTATTCTGTTTGTTTGTTTTATGCAAGTGTGTGTGTGTGTGTGTGTGTGTGTGTGTGTGTGTGTGTGTGTATCTAGCTTGAATAATGTTGTTAATAACACTCTCCACCCTCCACCCACTTATTCACCGCCACCACACTTCCGGTTATCTACACCCTCCCTCCGCCCGCCCACCCACCCACACTAAATTCCTCCTCTTTGCTCAAACGCCTACGCTAACGCCCATTCCTCCGCCCAAACACTCACTCCCACCCCTCCACCCACACCAAATTCCACCCCTCCGCCCACACACCCACACCACCACCGCCGGCAGTAGTGTTCAACCAAAGCCAAACACCCCCGGAAGCTTGTGGTGGAGGAGGTGAGGGTGGCGGCGGTGGTGGGTGATGGTGAGGTGGTTGTGGTGGAGAGGTGGTGGAGAGCCTGGATCCTCCTCCAGCCTGCCACCGCCACCACCACCAATAATTTAATGGGTCGTGGATCAATAAACTTCCCTTAGGGCTCGAGGTGGACCTTGACAAAAATAGCGACGGATCCTCGAGTCCTTAGAAGTTATGGTGAGGGGTTAGTTCAGAGGTGATGTCTGTATCTCCACACACACACACACACACACACACACACACACACACACACACACACACACACTCCCCTCTCTCTCTCTCTCTCTCTCTCTCTCTCTCTCTCTCTCTCCCCCCCCCTCCTCTCTCTCTCTCTCTCTCTCTCGTATATTAAAACTTACATAATTACTATACAGTACCTAAGCCATAACTCCGACTCTCAAACATTCACAAGTAAGATTTCCTCGTAAGTTGACCTGTTAAGACCGTATCTGTCTCCCCTACTCGGAGGCACAAAAGTTCTAAGGTTAAATTTGACTCGGAATTGCCCCGGCCAGCACACCTCTTACTGCTGAAGTGGTGAAGTAGCGCTGAGACTCCTTGGCTGTGGCGGGTGGAGGGGCCAGTGTGCAGGTGGAGGGCCGGTGTATGGGTGGAGGCAGTGTACGGGTGGAGGGGCCGCACGGGTGGAGGGGCCGTGTATGGGTGGAGGGCCAGTGTGCAGGTGGAGGAGCCAGTGTGCAGGTGGAGGGACGGTGCAGGTGGAGGGGGCCGGTGGCACGGGTGGAGGGCCAGTGTGCGGGTGGAGGGGCCAGTGTACGGGTGGAGGGGGCCAGTGTGTACGGGTGGAGAGGGGCCGGTGTATGGGGTGGAGGTAAGTGTGTGGGTGAAGGGGTGGATGTGTGGGTGTGGGTAGGTGTGTGGGTGGCTGGGTGGATGTGTGGGTGTGGTGGTGTGTGGGTGGCTGGTGGATGTGTGGGTGGCTGGGTAGATGTGTGGGTGGCTGGGGGGTGTGTGGGTGGGGTAGTGTGGGGTGGCTGGGTAGGTGTGTGGGTGGCTGGGTAGGGTGTGTGGGTGGCTGGGTAGATGTGTGGGTGGCTGGGTAGGGTGTGTGGGTGGAGGGTAGATGTGTGGGTGGAGGGATAGGTATGTGGGAGGCTGGGTAGATGTGTGGGTGGAGGGGTAGATGTGTGGGTGGCTGGAGTAGGTGTGTGGGTGGCTGGGTAGATGTGTGGGTGGCGGTGGATGTGGGAGGGGGTAGGTGTGTGGGTGGCTGGGTAGATGTGGGTGGGTGTTGGTGGGGTGTGGATGGCTGGATGTGGTGGGGTGTGGGTGGCTGGGTGATGGGGGTGGGTGTGTGGAGGAAGTAGTTTACACCAGGGGATCATAATATTTGTACCCCAGGTGAACTATACCACAACACCTGTACAGCATAATCACCTGCACCTGCTCTATTGTACACCCAGGGCCAGGTGTAGACCAAGGCCACACAGGGAGATGTATACCTGCAGTATACTCAGGAAGAATATGAATATACTCAAAGTGTACCCAGGCAGGTTGGATATAGCTGTTATTTACATAGTAATATTAAGGTCGTCACAAAAGTCTGTCTTGGATTCATACAGTATTTTTCTTTTAATTGGTGTATTTGAGAAGAAACGCAATAGAATTTCCCCTCCCCCACCCTCTCAAAAGAATTCCATAAAAAATGTGAAATAACCTCCAAACACATGAATTCCACACCTCCCCCAAAAAAAAAATACAAATTAAATTAATAAAAAAATACCAAAAACAAGGCCACAGTGGGGGTGGTGTTGTTGTAGAGGAGGAGAACAAGGTGTGTGTGTGTGTGTGTGTGGCCCCATTAGCCAGGAGGACCTCAGACTGGTCGTTAGGGCCAAGAGCATCCCAAGCAATCTGCACGAATTTTGGGCGTGTGGGATATAATTCTCTCTCTCTCTCTCTCTCTCTCTCTCTCTCTCTCTCTCTCTCTCTCTCTCTCCTCTCTCTCTTTGAATTAATTTTCTTGATATAAGGGATAAAGATTTGATATGATGTTATAATGGAAGAAGAAGAAAGAAGAAAGAAGAAGAAAGAAGAAGAAGAAGAAGAAGAAGAAGAAGAAGAAGAAGAAGAAGAAGAAGAAGAAGAAGAAGAAGAAGAAGACTATACTCGTCTCGTCCTGTCATCCGATTATTGTGTTTCTGTCTGTGCCTTGTCATTCTCTTTCTCTCAGTTCTTCTTTATTCATGTTTATTTTTTTTTTTTGCTCTATGAATTGGAGAAGAGACGACAGAGAAGGTACGAGGATGGGGGAAAATGGATGGAGAGGAGGGGAAGAGGAGATGCAGAGGAGGAAGAAGGAGATTTAGAGAAAAAAGTGGAGGAGACAGGAAGAGGAAGGAGGGACATTGATAATGGTTTGGGATGAGGAGGAGGAAGAGGAAGAAGATAGAGATAAAAGGAAGATGAGGAGGAGGAAGGAGATAGAGACATGAAGATAACAGGAAGAGGAGGAGAGACTTGGGAGTGAAGGAAGGGCCGTGTGTGTGTGTGTGTGTGTGTGTGTGTGTGTGTGTGTGTGTGTGTGTGTGTCCCCCCCACACCCCCCCCCCCCCCCCCCCCCACCCAAACCCACCCCCACACACCCCACAACCCCCCTCTCCTTCCTCAGATTTAACCACTGAGGGAACAATGGTGTGTGTGTGTGTGTGTGTGTGTGTGTGTGTGTGTGTGTGTGTGTGTGTGTGTGTGTGTGTGTGTGTACCGTGGCCACTAAGGTCCTCCTCAACTTGCTGAATTAGATAGATAATGTGGTGTTATTTTTGTTCGTGACGGCCCACAGCATCACCCACTCACGCTCGTGTCCACTCTCCTTCCCGGCGTCCACTCATTCATGGAGGACATGCCCGCCTGTCTGTCGTCTGTCTGTCTCTGTCTGTCTGTCTCTGCTTATCTGTCTGTCTGCTTTGCACCTGTCTGTCTGTCTGTCTGCCTGCCTGCCTGCTTTTTGTACTTGCCCGTCTGTCTGTCTGTCTGCCTGCTTTTGTACTTGCCCGTCTGTCTGTCTGTCTGCCGTTGTACCTGCTCGTCTGTCTGTCTGCCTGCATGTCTGCCTTTAACACCCCCTCTTCTTGTTTCGTGGCTGCCTTGGGACATCCTCTGCTTTAAACTAACTCTTTTGGACATGCGGGCTCTTCCACCACCCACGACACCACAGTGCCACTCACTTACCCCCTGTACAGTGCCTCTCTCACATACCTCCAGATACAGTGCCTCTCTCACATACCCTGTACAGTGCCTCTCTCTCACATACCTCCTGTACAGTGCCTCTCTCACACCTCCTGTACAGTGCCACTCTCCACACACCCTGTACAGTGCCACTTTCACCTACCTCCTGTGAAGTGCCACTACATCCGCCACTTACCATCCACCTCACCCACGACTATTTTTCACACTCACCACCACCCACCACCCATATATGCCACCTTGACCACTACACACCACCCATGTAATGGCCCCTATCTCATCAACAGAAGTATTATATAAATGGGTTCTTTACATTTGATTTATATTCAAATTCACCCCCTGTAACTTTCCACTAACTATGAGGAGGTCATGAACTGATCACGTGAACGGTAGCTGCCCAAGAGGGTGAAGCCCATATGTCAACAACTATGTAAGCGCGCACCAATGCGACGCCCCTTAGTCAGTCTCACTCACAACTTAATATCGAACGGACGTGGATTCACGTCTACTGTATTTACATAGACGCTGTCCCTTTCTCACCACACTCATAAATAGTGGAACTTACGGTTGATCTACACTCAGGAATTATGTACATAATACTTTTTAATAAAACAAGAAACTTCAATTGCTTTCGTTACTAAAGCCCAATATATAATATGTGAATCAACCTGGTTAATTGGGAATTAACCAACAGGAACACCCACCTACACCACTACACACCACCCACCTACACCACTACACACCACCCACCTACACTACTCGCCACACCCGCCAGCAACACCTACTAACACTAATCAGGGTCTCTGCACCATGCCATTTTTTACACGGTTCAAAGTCATTAACGAAGATTTTTCACATCGGTTCCAACATATGACATTTTTTTATATTTCCCGGAAGTGGAACACATGTTAGCCCCCTGCATATGTTGACGCGGAGTTACGAGGGGCGGAGGGGGGGTGCAAGTTGTGTACGACGACGGGGTAGTAGTGTCGGGGGGTATGGAAGGCGGGCAGGGTAAGGTAAGCGGGCGGGGTAAGCTGGGGGTGATTAAGCTTGGGAGTGGTGGGTTAGGTGGGAGGAATACAGGAAGGTGGTCAGCACATCCGTCTCGAGTACAGCTCTTGACCGAGTTTCATGTATTATTCTGTAATTTGTTGCCTCTGGATACAGCAGGTGTGTGGAGAATACAGTAATATTTAATGAATGTGGTTGGCGCGTGGTGAATGTTGTTGTTTTTTGTATTCTCTTCTGACTCTGGATACAGTAAGTTGGATGCTTAGTAAATACAGTACCAGTTAGGATTTAGTGGATAGTTTCATGTATTGTGCCACTGGATACAGGAGGTTTGTACTGTGTTAATGTATGGGATACAGTAGGTGCATACAGTAAGTGGTGGATACAGTAAGTGTGGTGGATACAGTAGGTGGATACATCGGTGTTTACTCCTTGGCATCATTATGAGAGAGAGAGAGAGAGAGAGAGAGAGAGAGAGAGAGAGAGAGAGAGAGATGAGTCAGCTGGTGGTGGTGGTGCTTGCATGAGAGACGGAACCCACGCATCCTTCTTGCTGCCCACTCCATGCCGCCCACACCTGCACGCCCACCCACACACCCAACTCTTGAGCCATGCTACCCACCCACCACACCCACTTCAAGCAACAAACACCCATATCGTGTCCTCCCCACCCACCCACACCCTCCCACCCACCCACCCACCCCCCTACTACGCCACATCTCTCCACATACACCCACCCATCCTTTGCCACCCAGCCACCCACGTCATCCCCGCTACAGTATTCTTGTCGGTGGTGAAGACAAGGTAGTCAACAGTTGAGAGTTGAGGCGCCTTGAGGTGGATACACAGAGGCCTTAGTTGGAGCTTGTGTGTGTGGCGTCCACCCAAATCTTCACTGTGACACACACACACACACACACACACACACACACACACACACACACACACACACACACACACACACACACACACACACACACACACACACACACACACACCACCGCCTTACAGATAAGTCAGGAAGGAATCAGATCAGGTATAAAGATCAAAAGACAGACATAAACAGACACACAGACAGACACATGTAGGTAATGAGGTCGTTGGTTCGGCAATGACTTTGGTTGATCGATGGTTGAGCGGTGGGTGAAGGAGGTGGGTTTGGGCGGTGGGGTTGGGAAGGTGGGTTTGGGCGGTGGGTGGGGGAGGTGGGCAGTGGTTGTAGTAAATCAGTAGAAGTAATGGTAAAGAGAGAGGTGAAAAGTGGCAGTGGTAGTGAGTTAGTAGTGGACAGGTAGGTAGGCAGTCAAGCAGATAGGTAGATGGGAGGAAGATCATAGACAGGAGGGAAGATCATAGACAGGGAGGAAGATCATAGACAGGGAGGAAGATCACTGACAGGAGGAAGATCATGACGGGAGGAAGATCACAGGCAGGAGGAAGATCCAGGCAGGAGGAGAGATCACAGGCAGGAGGAAGATCACAGGCAGGAGGAAGATCACAGGCAGGAGGAAGATCACAGGCAGGAGGAAGATCACAGGCAGGGAGGAAGATCACAGGCAGGAGGAAGATCACACGCAGGGAGGAAGATCACAGGCATGCAGGCTGGACCGCTGCAGGCCAAGATGACAACCATATAAGGAAGTCCTGTGTACCGCCCACATACCTCGACTGACACTCTCCCTGCCTGCCTCACCTCTCACCCCTCTCTCACTCCTCACTCCTTCTCTCACCTCTCACTCTCCTCACTCCTTCTCTCACCCCTCACTCCTTCTCTCACCTCTCACCTCCTCCTTCTCTCACCTCTCACCCCTCACCCTCTCCCTCACTCCCTCCTCCTTCTCTCACCTCTACTCCTCCTCACCAACACATTCTACCTGCTCCATCACCCCTTCACCCTGTAACTGTCTGAACACCGTCGCGCCCTCATGTTATTCCCCCTCACCTCATCACCCTTTGTCTTCCCCTTCCTCTCTTGTCTCCTCCTCACCCTTTGACTCTCCTCACCCCTTTGACTCCTCTCCCCGTCCCTTCTCTCCAACCCTTTGTCCACTTCTCAACCCTTTGCCCTCATGTTAACCTCTCCTCCCCACCCTTCCTCCCCACCCCTCCCCCACCCTTGCCCGCATGGTCACCCTTGTTAATCTCTCTCTCTCTTTATATGCATAGTCGAGCTTTTCCACATTTAAATATTTCACAGACAGACGAAACTGAAGAGAGAAAGAGAGAGAGTTAACAAACCCATTGAATATAATGCACTTTTAAATCTCCTTTGTATTATTATTCCTCCTTCTCTTCACCTCCTCATCCTCCTCTTCACCTCCTCATCCTCCTCCTCCTCTTCCTCCTCTTCACCTCCTCATCTTCCTCCTCTCACCTCCCCCTTCCTCTCTTCACCTCCTCCTCTTCTCCCTCCTCCTCTTCCTCCTCTTTCCTCCTCTTCACCTCCTCCTCATCTTCCCTCCTCTTCACCTCCTCTTCCTCTCCCCTTCCTCCTATTTTCTTCCGCCAAGTTTGTCCACATATTATCTCGGCAGACCATATGACCGATCTTCGCAAAACTTGGTGTGTTTATGAATTTTGATGAGGCGATGTGGAGAGCGAACACCATTACCTCCAGCGCTTACACTTAGGTTTTATTATGCCAGTTTTCTTTTCATTCACGTTTCTTTTAATGTGTGGGTTTTTTTTTACTTTAGTTAGGTGACTTCTTTATTTAGGTGCACGCATAATATTACAAGCTAACACACAAACTCTCACGCTACCACAGAAACTCCCACACACTGATACATACACACATCCCACACCACCACAAGTTTTTACCGCCACACATCCACACACGATCAAAACACACTTATCACCACCAAACACACACCACCTCCACCACAACACCACCTCCACCACAACACCACCACCACCACCATACACCACTATCACATACTACCACCACCCCCACTACCACACCACCACACCACCACCCCACCAGACGAACATCAACCAACATGACAGGCTGTTTCCATCACTCGCAGACTGTGATACCAATAATTACACTGTATGTCTTTGGGGAGGAAGTAGGAGACCGCCATGAGAAATTGCTGGTGATATCTCGCTTGTGGGGAGGAGGAGGAGTGGGAGGGAGGAAACAGGAGGGGGAGAGAGAGGAAATAGGAGGGGGGGGAGGAAGGGCAAGTGAGGGGATGTGAGTAAGGGGAGAGAACGAAGGGGAGGTGAGGGTTACGGGAAAGAGTGGGGCGGGAAGAGTGAGGTGGGAGGGGGAAAGGAGAAGAAATAAAGAGGGATGGAGACTGTGAAAGGACATGAGAAAGAGAGAGAAAGACAGTGAAGGGGAAGGAACGGGGGAGAGGAGATTATAGAATGAGGGAAGAACGGAAGAGAGAGTAACATAGTGGGTAGAAGTGGTGATGAGAGGAAGAGGAATGAAAAGAGTTAAGAAAAAGGGAAGGGAGTGTGAATATATGATAAAAGCGAAGGACTGGAGAAGTATGGAAGGAGAGGCAGAGGGAGGGTAAGGGGGGTGGGAGGAATAGTGGGAAGGGGGACAGGAGGAAAAAAGAAAGAAAGAAGGAGAGGAAAAGGATGAAAAGAAAAAGGGAGAGAAACACGAAGAAATACATGGGAAGGTAAAAGGAGGAAGGAATAGTGGGGAGGGGTAGGAAGGGAGGGAGGGGGGAGAGAGCCTGATGGATGGATTTTGCCGAATACAGACATCTTTGCCGGGTCCTGGGAATGAAAGAGGCAGATGGGTATTCGATAATTGAATTGAGGGAGCAGACGCACCCCCCGCCTCCCCCCAGTACATGCAGTGGAGGGGGAAGAAGAGGAAGAGAAGGGGGAGAAGAAAGGGAAGAGGGTTTGGAGGAAGAGAATGGGGTTTGAATGTGAGAGAGAAAAAAGAGAGAGAGAGAGAGAGAGAGTTGCAGGGTGGTGGTTCAGGGGAGGTCTTAAGAGGGATGTTATGAAGGCACCTACTGTACGTCTGCGTCAGTAGCAGCTACTTACGCTCCTGTGGGTGCCGTTGATTGACGGAGGGGTGGGTGAATGAGGGAAGGTGGAGAGGTTAAGAGGGAGGGAGGAGGAGGTGCATGAGTGGGTGGATGAATGAATGAATGGATGAAGGGATAGTGAATTATTGATGTGTGTCTCATCTTCCCTTCTCTTTTAATTTCTCCCTATATCTTCTCCCCTTGTTCATACCCTCACCACTTGACCTGTATTGCTCTCCCTCCTTTATGTTCCACGTCTCTACATCCTCTCTCGTTGAAGACACCAATTTTACCCACAATGCATTTCAATTAAGTTTAGCGCCCTGTAAGTAAACACAAATTAGGATTAGATAAACAAATTATCTTATATCACGTAATAAAAATGTTTAAACGCTGACTGATATGATAAGTGAATTGGGGAAAAATAATTATATTCCTTGGGTGTTATTGTGAGGAGTCAAGTGTTGTGTGATGGTTACTCAATTATCACCTTCTTCTCTCTTCCCTATGTCTCCACACCATGTATCCTCACCTCCCTCTCTCACTAACCACTTCTCCCCATGCACCTCTCTTACGTTTTCCCATTTCTCTCCCACCTCTTCCCACCTCTCCATCACTTCTCACCTGTCCACCATTCCTCCCCACCTCTCCACTACTTCTCCCTACCTATCCGCCATTTCTCCCCATCTCCCCACCATCTCCTCATCTCTCCACCATTTCTCTCCTACCTCTACCCACCTCTCCATCACTTCTCCCCACCTCTCCACCATTCCACCCCACCTCTCCACCATTCCTCCCACCACCCCCTAGTAACAGTGATGGTGGTGGTAATGGGAGACCATTATGCAGGTCGCCCTCGGGTGAATATTGCATGTGATCACCTGAATCTACCTGGACCAGGTGTGGCCGACACAGGTGTGGCCAACACAGGTGTGGCCATCATCACTTGCCCCAGACTACCCCCACCTGCGTTCCTTCAGGTGTGGCCAGCTTCATCAACACCTGTTCATACCAATTAATACCTTTACATTTCTCGCTATCTCTCGAGCTTTGTCTCTGTTTGTCTGTCTACTGGTCTGCCTGTGTGTCTGTCTATCTATCCACCAATCTCTCCTGCACGATTTTGTTCACGTACAGTACATAGGTATAGTCAAGATCTTCAGAATAAACCTTGGGTGGAGTTGTTTGTTTCATCCGTTATTGCCTGACTGTCTGCCTCTGTGTCTATCCGTGGGTGTGTGTGTGTGTGTGTGTGTGTGTGTGTGTGTGTGTGTGTGTGTGTGTGTGTGTGTGTGTGTGTGTGTGTGTGTTCAACATAACTCAGTAATAGATGGTCGCAGGAAGTTCAGACTTTGGACAAGAACTGTTAATAATTTTTTTAACGTGCGCCAGGTCAAGTGTGTCAGGCGGAAGGTCAGAGGTCAGCTCTTCGCCCTGGGACAAGGATCTGTAGCCGCTAGCATCTCTTGTCACCCACCTGCTCTGCCTACACCTGTCCTGCCTACACCTGTACTGCCTCCACCTATACCTGTCCTACCTACACCTCCACTGCCTACACCTGTCCCACTACATCTCCATTGCCTACACCTGTCCCACTACACCTCCACTGCCTACACCTGTCCTGCCCACACCTGTACTGGCTCCGCCTATGCCTGTCCTGCCTACACCTCCACACACCTACACCTGTCCCACTACACCTGTATTATTTACACGTGTACTGTCACACATACACCTGCACTGCCTAAACCTTTACAGCTATAGTTACACCTGTACCTTACTTACATCTGTACCCCCCCACCCAGCTCCTTCATTCACTGCCCTTTCTCCTTCCCCTCACCTTCCTCCCCATCCCCCACTCCTTCCCTCACCTTCCTCCCCCATCCCCACTCCTTCCCTCACCTTCCTCCTCATCCCACTCCTTTCATCTCCTCCCCTTCTCTCCTCCCCTTCCCTCTCGTTCCCTTCCCCATTTCCCTCTCCTGCCTTTCTCCTTGCCTCGTGCTCGCTGGCTGTCACAGTAAGGAGACAAGATTGACGAGTGATTGGGGTATGGTAGAGTGACTGGCACCATGACCTCCCTGGTACCATGACCTCTGTTACATCCTGCACCATGACCTCCCTGGTACCATGACCTCCCTGGCACCCATGACCTCCCTGGCACCATGACCTCCTTGGTACCATGACCTCCCTGGTACCATGACCTCCCTGGTACCATGACCTCCTTGGCACCATGACCTCCTGGTACCATGACCTCCCTGGTACCATGACCTCCTGTTACCATGACCTCCTTGGTACCATGACCTCCTGGTACCATGACCTCCTGTTAACCATGACCTCCCTGTTACCATGACCTCCCTGTTACCATGACCTCCCTGGTATCATGACCTCCCTGTTACCATGACCTCCCTGGTACCATGACCTCCCTGGTACCATGACCTCCCTGGTACCATGACCTTCCTGGTACCTTGACTTCCCTGGGACTTTGACGTATGACCTATCCAGAACACTTCCTCACGCGCCCACGCTCCCCCTGAAGGCAAAGTTGAATCTAAAATCTGTAGAAGATTCGGATTTTTTCCAAGTACTGTGTCATGTGTAGAGTACCTGCACACACACACACACACACACATACACACACACACACACACACACACACACTCCTCACAGGTGGAAGTACGTGGATGACTGCACTGTGGGGGTTTCAGTGGACAACACCGCACCAGACTACTCATCGCTACAAGGCACCCTGGACAGGCTACAGGCATGGACTACGGAGAACAAGGTCACCATCAACCACACCAAAACCGTAGTCATGCACATCAATACCGCCACCACTCCAGTGCAAGCCCCAGCAGTCACAGTGGGTGCCCATCCTCTCCAGCTGGTGCAGTCTGCCAAACTCCTGGGTGTAACTATAGACAACAAACTTGACTGGAAGGCCCATGTAAATAACACAGTCAAGGCAGCCTCATACCGACTCTAAATGCTACGACGACTTAGGTCACTTGGGACACCCACGCCAGAGCTGAGGACCATCTACAACGCCTTTATTCTCCCCAAACTAACGTATGCGTCACCAGCCTGGTCGTCTTCTCTCAACTCCACCCAACAACGTCAGCTAGAGAAGGTACAGAAAAGGGCCTGCAGAATACTCCGGCTACACCAACGCTCTCTCCACCCTGGAAATGCCATCCCTCAGTGACCTCCACCACCAAGCACTGGAAAGGTTTGGCAGGGGACTACTGCAACACCCTCGCCATCGCCACCTCCTGCCACCTGCAGCCCCCCACTCAACTCGCGCAATGCGCCACTACAACAAAATTCAGCCCATTAGAGCCCACACCGATAGATATAAGAACAGCACCATCCCATCTATTGTTAAAATAATAAACAACTCCTGATTTATGTACTGTACAGCCCTGTAAATGTATTCAATGCATATTATATCATTATGTCTAAATGAAATGTAAGTCTGTATATTTTCAGCCACCGGCTGCAACTCTATTAATAAACCGTTTATTATTATTATTATTATTATTATTATTATTATTATTATTATTATTACACACACACACACACACACACACACACTAGGGTGGTTGCGTTATTCAGCAGGCAGCGGGGAGAGACTTATAAAATACTGCGTATAAAAAAACTTCTCGCCCCCCCTCTCCTCTCCCCCCTTGTTGATACAACTCCCTGGAGGCCTCAGGCGGTGGGTGATTGTGTAGCGGCACAGGTAGTGGGTGTTAGTGGGACACAGGTAGTTGGTTTAACTGGGCCACCGGTATTAGGTTTTCACTGTGGGGTATAGGTAGTGGGTAAGAGAGCTCAGGGAGTGGGTGTCAGGGGAACAGGTAGTGGGGTAGTGGGCGATGGAGCTGAGAGTTACTAGGTGTAGGAGTACAAATAACCTTGTGCATGACGCCTTCCTACATTCTAGTGCATGACGCCTGCCCTACCCACGACACCTGCCCCCTCTACCCATGACGCCTGCCTCACCGCAGCGCCTGCCCCTTCCCTCACCACGACGCCTGCCTTCCCCTCCACCCACGACGCCTGCCCCTCCACCCGACGCCTGCCCCCTTCCCTCACCCACGACGCCTGCCCCTTCCCCTCCACCCCACGACGCCTGCCCCTTCCCCTCCACCCACGACGCCTGCCTCCCCTCCACCCACGACGCCTGCCTCCCACCCCACGACGCCTGCCCCTCCCCTCCACCCACGACACCTGCCTCCCCTCCACCCCACGACGCCTGCCCCTCCCCTCCACCCGGCGCCTGCCCCTCCACCCTAGCGCCACCTACTCCTTGCCCACGAGACAGAGCTTACTAAGAGAGCTTCTGTGTGCACTAATCTCAGCGCTGACCCTGTGTGAGTTACAACGACAGCTGAGTCAGTTAGACTGTCGTTATTGTCGTGTGCTTGAAAGATATCTTTATACGCAGCTGTTGACGTGACCTTATATAGTTCACTGTACACAAGGAAGCTGTATTATGTTTGTATTTAACTTACTTGCTGTTAAGAATATATGATCATTAACTTTATTATCTTTATAGTTAAGGGGAGATAACCATTAACTTCACCAAGTATGATTGTGTTGTTATGGACTTGTTAGATCACCTGACTACTACTACTACTACTACTTTGAGGGTTAGGTTAGGTTGGGTTAGGTTGGGTTGGTCGGGTTGGGTTAGTTTAGCTTAGCTTAGGTTGGGTTGGATTCCGTTAGGTTAGGTTAAATCGGTTTGGGTTAGTTTAGATTAGGATAAATTGGGTTAGGTTAGGTTGGGTTAATTAGGTTAGGTTAGTATTAGGTTGGTTAATCTTAGGGTAAAATAAACTGGGTAGACTAATCTTCAGGTAAACCCACTTATATAATATATCTACTCTAACATATAATGATATACACACATAGAGAGATATATTGTTACTGAGTATATAAGTCTTTCCTTTTATATCCACCTTAGTGAACAAGATTGGTAGTAAAAGCTTCCATGAAAAATACTCTGACGTTTCTTTTATCATCATGAACTATATTCTCGTTGTGATGCATCCCTTTGACAAGCTTGAAATATATAACCAAAGCATATTGATATGTCGGTAAATATGTAACGAAAGCTTATTGATGTGTTGGGAAATATGTAATGAAAGCTTATTGATGTGTTGGTAAGTATATAACTATAGCTTATTGATGTGTTAGTAAATATATAACGAAAGCTTATTGTTGTGTTGGAAAATATGTAATGAAAACTTATTGTTGTGTTGGAAAATATGTAATGAAAGCATTTTGGTGTGTTGGTAAATATATAACTAAAGCTTATTGATGTGTTGGTAAATAGTTAACGAAAACTCTTATGTCTGAATATTTAACGAAAACTTAAATATAAAACTGCCTTTATTTATGACTCGATCTGATTTTAGTCGTGTTGGCAGATGTTCAAATTTTGTTCATTTCATTGTATCGTTTTTAAGTTTATTCTCGGTTTTATTAAGTGTTGCCGCCCATTGAGCGACTGTGGGGTAATGAGACCCTTACACGTAGGACTCGATTGTTCTTTATTCGGTCAAAACCATGCAGAGTACAAATTACATATGAGATAATTAATTCAATCGTATGTTCCATCACTATTAGCGAATACATATAGTATATTTGAGTAGAGTAGGGTGTTAAACCATATAAAACTTACGTGTTTCAGGTCTAATGTAGGACTTATTAACTCCCTGACTTGATAGGTCACTGGACGGATAGAGACTGTCATCTGAACCCCACGGGGAGCAAGTCAGCCCGAGAGGAGGGCCATCTGTTTCACATTTAACACCCCAGCAGAGTTTGTCGTAAACACTCTGTCTCTCTCTTTCTCTCTCTCTATCCCTCTCTTTCTCTCTCTCTTCTAGTTTATCCTAATATGGCGGTAACATATCCTACTGTAGTGGTAACATTAAGTGTTATTAGCCCTTACAATACCATGGTAAGCCTCAAAAGTACGATAGTTGAGTCGGGAAGTGTTTGCTGCGATGACAGCATTTGAGTACGATGCCAGAGAGTGCGATGACGGTGCCTCGAGTACAATAGTTTTCGCTTTGAGCACACTAGTATTTTTAAGTACTATATACACTTGTTTCGAATAAAATAATTTTAACTTGGGTACAATAATTCTTTATTTGCGAACGATTATTTTTTTGTAATAATTACAATAAATTTTGTTTTGACGACGATCATTTTATTTACTCTGAGTATGATAGTTCTTGTGTTGTTGGTGGAGTCAGGCCAGCGGAGATGTTTGTGTGATGCTGTGACTGTCTGTCCGCCAGTTCGGCTTCCGCCAGTACCGAGGCACATCCACCGCCATAGCTCAGGCCTACGAGCAGATCGCCAATGCCATGACTGGCCGCCTACAGTGCAATATAGTACTGAGGGACGTCAGCAAGGCGTTTGACAAAGTTTGGCACGCAGGACTGCAGTATAAGATCATACAACTGGGGCTACCCGAAAATCTGACTCGCCTGCTGTGCAACTTCATTACGGACCGCAGAGCCAAAATTAAGATGCAAGAACATTTTGGAGAAGAATTCTCACTATCGAGCGGCGTGCCTCAGGGCTCTTGTCTCTCACCAACCCTTTACACACTCTACACGGCTGACCTGCCACCCCCAATCGTCGGCAGCGAGTACGTCATGTATGCAGACGATGTAACACAGATCGTCACCTGCCCAGGAAGGTCCACGGCAAGGATGGCGCGACTCACTGCTCGGGCAATAGAGGAGATCTCGGAGTATGAAAATAAATGGAAAATAAAAACAAACAAAACGAAATTTGAGGTCATACCCATAGCCAAATTCAAGCCGGCCCCATTGATGATCGACGACGAAGAGATTGAGTACTCTAAACAAGGCAGGCTGCTCGGCCTCATCATTTCTCGGACGGGCATCATTCCCCACGTGAAGGACAGACTAAATAAAGCCAAAGTCGCCGCAGCCAAATTAAAACGTTTTAAATTGATGCCTGAGAAGATACAAGTTCACCTGTACAAGGCGCTGGTGAGGCCTGTGTTGGAGTACCCATCTATACCACTCGTCACACTCGGGAAGACTAGACTACAACAACTACAGAGCTTCCAAAACAAATGTTTGAGGTCAGCCAGTGGCCAAGCGCCACCCTACCAGGAGACAGTGGAAACCATCCACCTAAGAAATAAAACAGAGGCCCTCAACTTCAGGTTCCATCGCCTAGGGAAGAAGGTTTGGGACAAGCTCCTGGACGACCCTCACAGCCCAGACCACCTACGCGGGGTAGACATCAACGGAGGGAGACCCCACGCCTGGTGGCCCCGGAGTCTGCCCACACTACAACAACCCAACCCGCGATCCATCTATGTCCGCCACAGTGATCCACCTTAGATTAAAACTTAGATGATATAAATTCACATTTAACAAGTCAAAATCGAGTGAGTCCATAACGTAATACAGTATAAGATGTTAATAAACTTGTAATTGTAAAATCAATCTAGTCATTGTCTACTAAAATAACCATTGTGCAACCTCATTCTAAATCCTAGGTTAGCTTAGTTAGCCAACAAACTCTGTAATATGTAAAACAAGGGGTGTCGTCCCCCTCTGTTTAACTCATTAAACTTCTTTTCCAACCTTTCCCACCAAGACTATATGTTGTGACTTCTCTATCCCTCATGTCTGGCTGTGCCTTGAGCCCCAGCATGCCTTCCATCCTTTCCCCACCTTAACCTAAAAAAAATAAATAAAAAAGTCTGTGTTGCTATGGCGACGCTTCTCTAACTCCCTCTCCCTTCTCCCCATGATCCCCCAGCCCCATCCCTGACCTTTGACCTTGACCTGGATCCCTGAGGCTTATAATATGGAGCGGTTCTGCTCTTGCCCGCAAGCGAGATGTCATGGGTTCGATTCCTGGGCGGGTAGAAAGTTGTTTGGACAAACTTCCTAGCCCCACTGGTCCCTGTTCACCTAGCAGGAAAGTAGGTACCTGTTGTAAATCGAAAACTTGCGAATTCGTATTCAGGGAAAGTTGTTGGAGTTTCCAATAATTTACTGACAAAACCTATGACTCTTCAGGCTTCTACGCCCTTGACAAAAAAACTATGACCCTCCTATAACACAAAGGCAAGCATGAACTTAGCATGCTTCCCAGTTGCGCAGTAGGCGCTTCTGCGCTTCAACCTTGCACAGGATGTAGGGTGCCCAATAAAAAATAAATAAATAAAAATACATGGATGTGATTGCAGTCGTGGCGAGACCACATAAGGGGACAGACGTGCCATAGGTGGTCTCGACTTCCCGATCGTCCCACAAAGATCCCCAGCCGGCAAAGTTTTGCCAGCATGGGGGTCGACATAAACGTCCCAGAAGAGGCTCTCTCATGGACGCAGACATCTCTGATACGGATGCCATTACCAACTCGCCTGGTCATACCATACTGAATCCAACACCCTTCAACAGTCAGACCCCAGTGATTATGACAGTGACGGTAACATTTCTATGGGAAACACTAGCCGGAGTGGAAACACCAATGCCACGGACCCTATCACCCTGCCCTCTGCCAACCAGCCAAGTAAGCTGAATCTGCACTTCCAGAAGGATTCACAGAAAACCGTCGAGGAACGGTTTAATTGGATGATGAAGTACTGCAGACAACACGGTCCCAACATTCAATTCCGACAAGGTAAGAACCGGAACTTTATCAAGTGTCAGACTCCTGAGGTCTATGAAACAGAACTGTTGGGTTTGACGGGGTTGTCCTGGACCCTCCCAGTAGACGCTGATGAATGTTGCCACATCATAGTGAAACGACTCCCTATACACTGACATCGAAGATGCGCGTGACTTTAATTCTAGTATACTTAGTATACGTCGACATTACTGGGGAACCCCACAAGCTGCTGTCATTGTCAAGTGGAAGGGAAGGAATGCCCAACCACTATGGAGGCCCACCCACTCCTCCTCCACTTTATGCAGAACCCTATCATCCTGGGCCTGCATTTTGTGTTATCTGTTCTCATTGGGGTCACTCCTTCACTGACCGTAATCCAACCTGGTAAGATATGACCCATCGTATATTAGATCCTGTCTCTGTCATACTAACGAGCGAGTGAGTTGTCTGTAGTTGTGTTTATACTTGAGTCTGGTAACACCTGACAACCAAAATCTACCAGTAATTTATGAGAAATGTGTAGAGAGAGAGAGGATTAATGATATTGTGTGTGTGTGTGTGTGTTTTGGCTTGCCACACAGCCTCCCTCCTACACACACACACACACACACACACACTACCTTCCCTCTGAACCGACGTGGAGTTAATAGTGGACGGCTTTCATTCATATCTATATGTTGCTGGGATAACCCACGCACCTCCCTCCACCCACCCAACACACACACACGCACACTCCCTCCACACACCTGCCCCCTCCACAAACTCATCCACTCTCACTTCCCTTCACCTACCAACACACCCACTCACCCACCCACTCCACACCCCCACCCACCCACCACACTCCCCCCACCCACCCACCCACACACACCACCCACCCACTCACTCCTCCACACACCACCCACCCACTCTCACTCCTCCACACACTCACTCACCCACCCACTCTCACTCCCCTTCCACCCACCAACACACACACACTCACCCACCCACCCACTAACACTCACTTCCACCTACCCACCACACTCCCCTCCACCCCACCCACCCACTCCCTTCCACCCACCCACCCACTCCCCTCCACTCACCCACCCACCCTCCACCCACCCACTCACCTCCACCCACCCACTCACTCCCTCCACCCACCCACTCACACTCCCTCCACCCACCCACACACTCCCTCCACCCACCCACTCACACCTTCCACCCACCCACCCACTCCCTCCACCCACCCACTCACACTACCCTCCACACACTCACCCATCCACCCCTCAATAAAATGTATCTTTCTCTGACAGTATGAGGAGACCAGGTGTTGAGACCAGGTGTGTGTTGAGACCAGGTGTGTGTTGAGACCAGGTGTTGTGGCCAGGTGTGTGTTGTAGCCTGGAGTTTATTTATGTGCTGTAGACGTCCCTCACTCCTCCCCGCACCTCCAAAATTGGTGTTGGTTGAGAAGGATTACGATTCTCTTAACGTACAGGAAAATTAATGTTGTATGTGTGTGTTAGGCAGTCGTTCAGTCAGTAAGTCGGTCAGTTAGTCAGTGAGTCGGTCAGCTGTCGGTCAGTTGGTCAGTGAGTCGGTCAGCTGGTCGGTCAGTTGGTCAGTGAGTCGGTCAAGCAGTTAGCCAGTCGAGAGTGGAAAAGAAGGCGTGAATAACATTACCTGGGCTGGTCTGTGTTTACCTTTTCAGTTTTACAGCGCGGGAAAATGCAAGAATTTGGCGCGCATTTTGCATGTCAACAAATAGTCCTGCAGCTGGAAAATTAATTATTCTTTACCGCCAATAAATATTCACAGTACGATAACCGGAAGTGATTATCTGGTGTCGACGCGATGTTGTTGTTGATGATGATGCAAAGGATACACCAAAAAGAGGATGTTATCAGAGGTACACGGGATGAAATTTTGGCGTAGTTTTAGGAGGGAGATGTATTATAATAGGAGGGTCTGTGTATAGTTGTCTATATTATTGTTTCTTTTCTATGTTTTCTGAATTACCTTGGCTGTCTGTCTCAATGACTACCACTTGTGTGACCGTCTTGCTGCCCTTCACTGTAAGACTAATGAGTTCGTGCTGACGCCCACACATCACATGAACCATAAACATTATCAAATATATGAGGGTGGACCTTACATACTGCTAATTGGCAGCTCTACACATGCTCGGTTTAAAACCTCGTGATTAATGCCGCGTTATATATATATATATATATATATATATATATATATATATATATATATATATATATATATATATATATATATATATATATATATATATATATTTATTTATTTATTTTGGCCAATTTCAAACACGGGTCACATACGCTCCCTCCGTCCCCGATGGGGCTCAGAGTGCCGGGATACAGCTCAATTTCTGCTCAAAGAAACTTTGGGATTTTCCAGCACCTTTATGTTCATTCTACTAGCACCTGGTAAGAGAGAGAAACAAGTACCGTAGTAACAAGAAGTACAGTACAGTACCTGAATTACGACAATTTAAAGACAATAATAATGAGGAGGAATGCCCCCTTCTAGCGAGTACTAAAATATTGTAGTTTTATGAAGTTGAAATTGGTTGGCGTGTGAAATAAGAACTTGGGAACATAAAGCGTGAAATGTGTGGTGGCAAGTCGTTATCAGAAGAAAAATATGTTTAGAGTGGTAGGGGGGGGGGGAGTGCCTCGTCCCCCTACCATAGAAAACGTGGAGGCAACACAGCCAGGTCGGACAACGTGCCTCTCCTCACCCTCGTCACCACTAGTTACCTACACCTGGTTATCACCTATCATCATAACTTCTCATACATATTCACATTACTGATATTTGGGAGTTAAGTTAAACAATAAACGAATAGAAACATAAAATTTGTAGTTACACGCAGCTTGGTGTGTGTGTGTGTGGCGAGTCTTGGCAACTACTGAGTGGCCTCGGGAGGGACAGAGGAGTGGGAGGGCGGGACCTTTGTTTCGGCGGCCACCGTACACTCCTACAAGAAAATTCAACCTTTCAATCACACGTTCTTAAACTCAACCGGATATAAAAAAGATACGGTAGGTGATACTTGGTATTATCTAAATGTTTAATAATATGGTAGGTGGAAAAATACACCAACCACGTGTTAGTGTAGTTTGAACACGACACTCCATATGGGAGATGGGGGGAGGGTGCCGACCACCTGCCTCTTCGGTTTTATTTAACCGTTTTTTTTAATTGGTGGTAATTTTTATTGTAATTATTTTGTAAATATTTAGAAGGTGTCTTATGTATTTAGTTGTGACGTTCCCGGGTTTTTATTTTTTACTTGACATGACAGTGTTACGTGTATGCTGTTTAGTTATTAATTATTGTTACCAGTACGTAAATAAGAGTAACACACTTTAACGCTAACCTAACCTGACTTAATGTGACTTACCCAAACCTAACTGAACCAAAACTAACCTATCCAAACCTTAACCTAGCTTAAACTAACACAACTTTATCTAAAATAACTTAACCTAACCTAAACTAACATAACTTTACCTCAACTAACTTAACCTAACCTAAACCTAACTTAACCTAATATAAACCTAACCTCAACTTAACCTAATTCCCCCCAGGTTAATCTTCAAGTTGAATAAGATGGGGGGAGGGTGGGCAAATCTCCAGGTGTCCGAATATGGTCATGTTGGTGTGTCATTGTGAACCGTTTGAAAGGTTAATGTCTTTCTCGTGTGTGTCTCTCCCTTACGGTACACCTCTCCCTGACCCACACTCGTTCTCTCCCTGACCTACCTCTCCAACACTCCCTGTCCCACTCCTTCTTTCCCCTCCTAATCCCGTCTTTCCCCCCTCCAGGACCCACCCCCCCCCCTTCCCTGATCTACACCCTCTTCCCATACCTGACTCACTCCCCCTCCCAACTTCCCTCCCTGACGCACACCCCCTCCCTCCCTGACCCACACTCCCTCACTCCAGACGCACACCCCCTCCCTCCCTGACCCACACTCCCTCACTCAGCCCCCCATTGTTCCACATTGAAATTGAAACATGTCATTTCTCCAGAAAATTACTGATATAACAATATTAAGCCGAGTGAAAGCTAGGGCACTCTTTAGTTTTACGACTGTACATTTATCTCAAGGAAATTTTTATAATACATCAGTATCATCTGGATTACAACCGTGTATACAGTATATTCGTTCCTTCATACATATCCCTTCAACAATCTCTATTTCCTCTATTCCTCTGTATTCTCCTTCATCCTTCTCTACCTCCTTCCTTAGCCCTCCATTCCGTCCCTCCTTCCATCCCCTAATTAAGGTCAGCTCATGTGTGACCCTAAATTAAGCTGGCGGGCGGGGCGAGAGGGGACAGCCATTTGTCTGTGGTAGTTAGGCCAGTGATACATGGCTCTGGCCCATCATTTGGCTGCTACACGTCGTTGTTGTCTTGTTTGCTGTGTCGCCCTGGCCACTCATCCACCAGTCGCACTTCCTGTCTCGGGCGGGAATCTTAAACCTTCGTAAGGTAACTTATTTTTCCCCTTAACAGTTGTGAGAATACGTGTAAACTGTCTCGTCTCGCTTAATTTATATGTAGTGAAGGAGGAATAAGCGTGTACAGTATAGAAAGAATTTCCATTTAGCTGGGATACAACCGTAGTTGCCAGAGCAGTGTAGAAATTGTTTCGGCCTCTGACGTACTGTAATTTAAATGCATTTTTCTTGTATCCTTTTTTAACGTGTGGGGGGAGGGAGTATAACCGCGCGAACCACCAAGAATCTGCTGCAGGTTACAGAGTGCGTCCCGTGAGTCGTTGTGTGTTTGTTGCCGCGCTTCTCCAACTTAAAAATCTGGCATCTGTGTCTGTGTTTTAAAGTATCGCTCGGCATTTAAAGTTTAGACGGGCTTAATTAACTTCCTGACGTGGAAATTACCTGAGATATTGATTTTCTCGCATTTCTGGCTCCTTAGATTGTGTCCCAGCTGCCAGAAAATACATTACTCGTATTGTAATAAGGCAACATGAAGATTGATCAATCATAATGGTGGTCCATCTGACAAAGTCATCGTACGGCTATCTTGAGGGAATATGTTAAGTCTCGCCAATAGAACAAGCTCAGCGCCTTCAGTTAATTTAGATTATATGCACAGTACACCTGTTCCCAAATATTGAATAGAGGTGTACATATTTGTCTAGCACCTTATTTAATCATACGTCTGGCAAGGTGCAGCGGGATGAGCATTGAGCACCATACTCGCGCCATCTGTTGGGCGGCGAGGGAAGCAGAGCGCGGCCTGCATGGTGCTGCCCTCTGCCGGGAGCGTCCTCGACTATTGATGTAAACAAACAGAGCAGTGTGGCGGGAGGCCGGTAGATGGCAGCAGCGGCCGTGCGGGAGACATATGACTCGAGATTGGAGTTCGATTATAACAGATTGTGTTAAAGGGACGCTTGCTCTTGTTACTTTTGCGCTCAGTTTCTTTTACCGGGAACCTCCGTGGATGATTTATGCTCAACTCCACCGTGTTTTTTTGTCAGTATCCTGCGTTGTTTTTTTTATTTTAAGCTGCACACGTAGGAGACGAACTAAATTAGCTTGACTCTTGTGCCGTCTCGTGTATAAAAATCAACTGTGAATTTTATACGCATATAAAATTACATGTTGACGCAGAGTATTTCTTGTTAAACTAAACTATAGGAATTACTGTACCTCACGTCTTGTAGTCTATCACACTTTAATAATAAGACACCTGAGCAACGTAAATATATCAACAGAGGATTATTATATAGCGAGGTTATTAGGACTGTATCGTGTGGCTGAAATATCTATAGATGGAGGAATTATTTACAGATAGCTGAATTATTTACAGATGGCTGAAATATTTAGATAAAGTATTTACACACAGTTAAAGTTAGTTAAATGCCACAAGGAAATTATATCACTTGGCTGGCTTATTTGACGTTGAAATAGGAAAGTCCTGTAATGTTATTTGGTTTGCAACGTCTTATGTAACACAAACGAAGCGATTATATAAACAGCTTGCAAAGTCTTATGGTACACGGGTGTATAAGTTAGCAGTATTTATCTAAGTTTGACCTTATATGATCAGTACTTAAAGACAATTGGACACACCACATGTCTTCTCTGCCTGTCTGTACATCAACGTTCACATGATCACCTGAAGATTAGCCCTCCAGTTTATTTCACCTGATGATTAAACACCCTCACGCTACCTGGAGGTTAGGTTAGGGTAACGTTAGGGTTAGGTTAGGTTAGGGTAACGTTAGGGTGCTTAATCATCAGATGAAGTAAATTTCCCTTTATTATTTGTTTCGTGTTAGTGACGTTAATAGGTAAAGAAATGTCTAAAGAAGAAAACGAATAATAAGAGAAAGAAAGACGCAAGACAAAAGTATAAAGTGAGTGAATCAAATTGAAAACAAACTTTGATAAGTGGACCTGGCCACATTCACAACAACTTACAAACGCACACGAGGAAACACTCGACTAACCTTGTTTGACCTGACCTCACTTGACGTAGATGGTGGTGGTCGGTTGTATCCCCGCGGCAGTGACTTGACCGGCCTGTACCCTCACAGTGCTGCTGACCTCTGTGGTAAAGGGAGAGAGTTGACGTTTGTTGTGGCACAAGTTTGTGTTGGATACAGTACATAATGCTGTTAGTAGACCTGTCTGGATAAAGGAGAGTTATTCCCTAAGCAGTGGAGTGTCGGTGTAACATGATTGTTAACCCTGAGTGATTTAATTTGTTAAGTGAAGTTCTTAAAGGTTCTTAAGTATACGGAAAATACTTAGGGTTAAATAGTGTTGAGTCTTCACTGTGTTGTGTCCTGACCTCACCCGACCTTTGTGAGTATAAATGACAATTATTTTATTCTATGTACTTATGGGCGCAAGTGGATTATTAATATGCATACATGACAGATCACCCGAAAATTAGGCACCCACCTTATTTCACCCTAAGTTTAAACGCCATAAACCTAACCTAACCTACACCCCCCAGGTAGCGTTAGGGTGGTTAGTCATCAGGTGAAATAAGCTGGAGTGTCTGAACTTCACGTGATCCAAATCCTCTCTCCGGGATTGAACACATGGAACAAGGCAAAGTCTCACGTTACATAGATGTTACTTGCGTTACCTAACCAACTGGGAACATAACTATGGCGTCACACCTTTATGAGTTCACGTATCACCAGGTGCAATTAATCAGCTTAATGGCTTTCTGTTAACTAAAAAATTCGTAGTGGGAAAAAAATTTGTGTATTTTTGTATTGGTTAAAGTTGTGTGTGTGTTTGGTCAGATATGTGATGCTTTGTTTATGTACAGTATGTCGGTGTATCAATATTGTGCTGTATATGTGTCGTGGTGTGTGTGTCTGTCTGTCTGTCTGTCTGTTTATTCAGGTGTGTGCTGGGGTGCCAAACAACTGTCCAATTTAGTGAGGGTCTTGCAGGTGTGGGTTGACGTGTCCACCTTCACGAGTGGTCCTATGAGTGACGTCCACATCCCCTCCCCCTTTCCCCTCCTTCCCCCTCCTTCCCCCTTTTCCTCTCCCACTCTCCCTCCCTCCTCCTTTTCCTCCCATTCTCCCTCTCCTTTCTCCCTCGCTCCTTCCCAGTCATTCCTCTCTCTCTCTCTCTCTCTCTCTCTCTCTCTCTCTCTCTCTCTCTCTCTCTCTCTCTCTCTCTCTCTCCTTCGTCCCCCCCTTCCTCTCACCTTCCCTCCTCCTACTCTCTCCCTTTCCTCCATTATTGTATATTATTCCTGTTTTTTTGTATTTATTAAGTTGTCTTTTATTTATAGTTTTCATTTCTCATGATTCATTATCTAAGGATTTGTCGTTTGTGTTTTTTATTTGTTTGTTTGTTTGTTTATTTCTTTGTTTGTTTCTTTATAAATATGTTCCTATTTATTCGTGTTTGTGTCGCTTGTATTAGTTTTATTTAATCCACATTTATTTGGATTTATTTTCTGTTTTGTATATAATATCACATGTCCTTTACCACTACTATCACAATGGTTAACTACCACCATTACTACCATCGACACTACCGCTCTACCACTATTACTATCATCGTCACTACCACCGTTGCTACCATTATCACTACCACCATTATCACTACCACCATTACTAGCACTACCACTACCACCATTATCACTACCACCATTACTAGCGCTACCACTATCACCATTACTAGCGCTACCACTACCACCATTACTAGCGCTACCACTATCACCATTACTAGCACTACCACTACTACCATTACTAGCGCTACCACTATCACCATTACTAGCGCTACCACTATCACCATTATCACTACCACCATTACTAGCATACCACTACCACCATTACTAGCGCTACCACTATCACCATTACTAGCACTACCACTACCACCATTACTAGCGCTACCACTACTACCATTACTAGCGCTACCACTATCACCATTACTAGCACTACCACTATCACCATTACCAGCACTTCCACCACCATTACCAGCACTACTACCATCACCATTACCACCACCACCACCATTATCACCATTACCAGCACTACCACCACTACCACCATTACCAGCACTACCACCATTACCAGCACTACCACCACCGTTACCAGCACCACCACCACCACCACCATTACCAGCACCACTTGACCGGGCCGAGTGTGTGACAGGTGTGGGTGAGGAGGGGGTGGGGGGGAAGGCATGTCCTTGTCCAGACTCGGTGAATAACACATACTGTTCTGACGCTCTTCGTTGGCCGCTCCCCCCTCCACACACACCCCTGGGTGTTGTGGGAGGGGTAGGGGGAGGGGTTATAGTGTAGTCTGGGTGTTGTAGGAGAGGTGTAGTGTAGTCTGGGTGTTGTAGGAGAGGTGTAGTGTAGTCTGGGTGTTGTAGGAGAGGTGTAGTGTAGTCTGGGTGTTGTAGGAGAGGTGTAGTGTAGTCTGGGTGTTGTAGGAGAGGTGTAGTCTAACCCAACCCCTTCCCCTGGTTGCATTTGGTTATATTAATCATCAGGTGAAATAAACTAGGGGGTCAAGGTGGGGGGGGGCTATTCTTCACGTGACCCATAAACCGACATATCCTGTTATTACGAAGTTGTTATTATTAAAGTGAGAAAAACAACAACATAAGATTCTGCCCTAAGGTGAAGGCTTGAGTGTACATCAATTATCTTACCTGTTGGATGTCGGGTCTCAGGTGTGTGTGTGTGTGTGTGTGTGTGTGTGGTGAAGGAAGGAAGGTCTGGTGGTATTAGTAAAGTGTGGTGGAATGTTTATAGCTGGTGATGTGCCTCATGATGGTGGTGGTTGGAGAAGGTGGTGATGGTGGTTGATTGGATAGTGCTGGTGATGGTGGTTGATTGGATAGTGGTGGTGATGGTGATTGATTGGATAGTGGTGGTGGTGGTGGAGGGTGGTGATTGTGATTGATGGTGTTTAACGAGAGGATAATGGTGTTGGTGATTAATTAGAGGATGGTGAAAGTGGTTTAGTTGATAATGATGTCGATGAAGGTACAGGTGGGTGTAGCTTCGATGATGATGATGATGATGATATTATTTTTACTGTGAAAAATTAAAACCACTTCCCCCTCATCTATATAAACGTGACCCCACATCTATCAACACTCAAATACACGCCCTTAAGTTCCCCCCTACTGTGAGTCCTGTAAAGGTGTGTACTTACTTCTGGAGGAGGAGGAGGAGGAGGTGCACGAGGAGCCTGTCAGGTGCGCTGGCAGGTGTCGTTAATTCCGTGATTATGAAGGCGTGTCCCGTACGTGTTCATTAGGGTCTCTGGGGCGGGAAGTGGAGGGAGATAGGAAGGGGGGTATGGGGGTGTGGATGGAAGGGGAATAGGGTGGTGTAGAGGAAGATGGGGAAGGGGGGTGTGGAGGAGCGTGGTGTAGAAGATAGGGGGGGTGGGTGGGTGTGTGTGGGTGGAGGAAGTATATTTTGGGTTGTATAGTTGATGTGAGAAGATGATGTGTGGTACGTGGATTTTTGGGGTGTGTATGGAAGGTGTAAGAGTATCTGGGGATGTGTGTTTTAATATGTGAGGTGTGTATCTGGAATGTGGTAAAGTGTGTTGAGGTGAGGGTAGGAGGGCGAAGGATGTGTTACGTTAAAAAAAAAAGAGGAAATTTGTGGGTGGAAGAGATGTGTAGGAGAAAGGACGTGAGAGGGATGTGTAGATGGGAGGGATGTGTAGGTGGGAAGACGTAGGAGGGTGAGTAGGCGAGAGGACGTGGTAGGGATGTGCAGGTGGGGGGATGTTTAGGTGGGAGGCGGGATGTGTAGGTGGGAAGACGTGGGAGGGAGTTAGGGAGTTGTGTCCAGGTTAGCGAGTTGTGTACGGGTTTGCGAGTTGCGCACGGGTTTGCGAGTTGCGCACGGGTTTGCGAGTTGCGCACGGGTTTGCGAGTTGCGCACGGGTATGGTGCACCAACTCTCTTTTCCATTTTCTTGGCTGCTTTCCTTACTCGTGCTAGTGCCAATTTAGCCGGCGGGGTGGACATCCAGTACCGGATGAAAGATCTTTTCAAAATAAGACGATTCCAGGCAAGAACAAAGGTATCGGCAGCTTCCATTACTGAACTTCAGTATGCAGACGACCTCACCTACGCAGATACGTATGCACACTTCGGCCTTGAGGTGAATGTGCGTAAGACTCCGATTCTCTTTCAACCTGCCCCCTGGTTCAGCCACTCCTATACCATCCAACCAGCTTAACGTTACTACACTCTCTAATGTTATCCACTTTCAGTTTCTTGGCTCCCACCTGACCATCACCGCGGACATCGATGAAGAGATTCAACAGCGGATCAGATGTGCATCTCAAGCCTTTGGCAGACTCCGTACCCGTGTCTTCAGCTGTAGGGAGCTGACATTATCTACAAAGTTGCACATATATCGAGCAGTGGTCCTCCCCACCTTGCTATATGGCAGTGAGACATGGGTCACATACAGGAAGCATCTAAAGGCACTTGAAAACTTTTACCAACGTAGTCTACGTTCCATCCTCTGAGTTCGCTGAGAAGACAAGAGAACAAATGCCAATATTCTCGCTGACACCAACTTTAGGAGCATCGAGGCAACCATTATCCATGAACTAATACTTTGGACTGGCCATGTTACCCGGATGGACGACAGTAGACTGCAAAAGCAGCTACATTACAATCATCTAACGAATAGTAAACGAAACGCTGGCGGGCAACTGAGAAGGTATAAGGATAGTCTTAAAACAAACCTGAATAAGTGCCAAATCGACCCCCTCACCTGGGAGACGATCACTCCGGACCGTAATGCTTGGAGGATCACCACACGAGGTATCAATACTTTCGAGTTAGCCCGACTGCATACCGAGGCAAACAAGCACTAGAGCCGGAAAGACGCTGCCGCCGCCCCTCCCGCCCTAGATGGAGCCATCCACATGTGCAACATCTGTGAACGACTCTGCCGGTCCCGTATCGACCTTTTTAGACACCTCAAAACTCGCCAACCTAGGTGACATCCCCAATAACTCATATCATTGTATCATAGCTGGATGATCGTCATACTTGAATCCGAGTGACAGCAAAGTAGAGGGTAGTTGTGTACAAGTATGGTAGTTGTGTACAGGTATGGTAGTTATGTACAGGTATGGTAGTTGTGTACAAATATGTTAATTGGGTAGAGGTATGGTAGTTGTGCACATATGTTAGTTATGTACAGGTATGGTAGTTGTGTACAAGTATGTTAATTGTGCAGAGGTATGGTAGTTGTGTACACGTATGGTAGTTCTGTACAGGTATGGTAGTTATGTACAGGTATGGTAGTTGTGTACACGTATGGTAGTTCTGTACAGGTATGGTAGTTATGTACAGGTATGGTAGTTGTGTACAAATATGTTAATTGGGTAAAGGTATGGTAGTTGTGCACATATATGTTAGTTATGTACAGTTGTGTACAGGTATGGAATGTATGTTTACATAACGGCGCATATTTTTAACAAGGCTACGAAGGGAAGGAGAGGAAGGAGGAGAATGATTTACAGAGTACAATGTCAAGAACATGACCCAAGTACCTCGTCAGGTGGTTCCCCCAGGTAGAGATCTCTATTCACTGGTGTTCCCCTGGTGGCACACGACTGGGACTTGAGGCAAATTCTTTCACGTTTTTATTATTATTTTTTTTATTATTATTATTCTGTTACATCTCTCTTATGCTCTCTTTCTTGTTTTCTCCTCTTCTCTTCTCTCTTCTCTTCTCTTCTCTTCTCTTCTCTTCTCTTCTCTCTTCTTCTCCTTTTCTCTCTTCTTCTTCTTCTCTTCTTCTTCTCCCTTTCTCCTCTCCTCTCTTTCGTGGTGTTACAGAAAATGTGCGTGTCCTCAACTTTGTATCAGTTCCCCTTCATGCACACTATCAACACCTTGAAATTTAATTGATGATTTGCCTCGCGGGTTAGAATAATGTATAAAAAAAAATATATTTTGTGTTTTATTTTTATGACTTAAAGTATCATTGTAGTGAACTATGTTGCTTAAAGAGATAAAGAAAAAGGTGTATATTATAATGGTATATTTTAAGTGATTGATGCTCAACTATTACTTACCCAGTTGTTATATCACCTTTACGGCACTGTTCTTTATATTAGTCATTTTTAATTACTATATTTTTAAATCTGTACCAGTAGTTACATTTGTTAATCAATTTTCCAATGCTGTTTGTGTATCGTGAAAAATGGTTTAGTCTATGCTGGCCGCTGCTGGTAAATTATTAAGAGAAAATGGTGGTGTTGGGAGGGGAGACACATACACGCACAAAACTCCATCTCTAACTAAAATGTTCATGAAATGGATTTATCTGTGTAAGCGCTCGTAGCCTTGACGTTTATTCCTCAATAGTTCTTCCCTCCTCCTCGCTGATGAAAGGGAATTAGGACGTTTCTTTGTACTCATTTAGAAATCTCTGTCAGATGGCGCTGGGCAGTTGGTAATTCGATGTTTGTAAATTTGGGTAAATATTTTTGTATGGATGACGTGTTTCATCGTGTGTTTGTACCGAGGCCCAAGTAAAGTATTAACACTAATTAGTCCCTAAAATCTTATTTTTCACACGTATAATTATAAACTTTGGAATTAATTGGTTAAAGGGAATATTTATTTTGAGTTAGGTAGTATAGGGAGAGGGGAGGCCATTTATGGATTTTGATAGGTGTTTCTTTGAGTTTATAAAATACATCTTTATAAACGCTTGTATTGGTATTAGCTCCTCTTTAACCTCTACCCTGCTTGGCGGTACTCGCACACACACACACACACACACACACACACCCCATCTGTGAGGGAGTTACTACACCACGTCAGGCCCCTCATAACACCATGTGTGAGGGAGTTACTACACCACGTCAGGCCCCTCATAACACCATGTGTGAGGGAGTTACTACACCACGTCAGGCCCCTCATAACACCATGTGTGAGGGAGTTACTACACCACGTCAGGCCTCTCATAACACCATCTGTGAGAGAGTTACTACACCACGTCAGGCCCCTCATAACACCATGTGTGAGGGAGTTACTACACCACGTCAGGTCCCTCATAACACCATGTGTGAGGGAGTTACTACACCACGTCAGGTCCCTCATAACACCATCTGTGAGGGAGTTACTACACCACGTGTTTGCTGTTCAACACCTCAGCCTGACCTCCACTGTATACATTAATCTGTATGTTCCTTTACCTTTCTCCAATGAAGGCTTTTGTTAACTCCCCGTGTGTATGTATGTAATAAGTCATTTATGTCGTCCACTGTATATTTTTACACACACACACACACACACACACACACCTGCCTGAATGACTGTAGATTAGGCAAAGCTGTACTCCAATGTTGTCAGTAAAGGTATTAAACTGAGGTAAGTCCACAGCCAGTTAAGTACCGTTGGTGGAGTACTGTGTGGTGGCTCCCTCAGTAACTCTCTCTCCCTCTCCACCATTGTCTCCTCAGTCTCTCAGTTATTACCTTTCAATCAATCTCTTAAATCTACTAATTATCATCATCTTCTGACACTCATCTTTTCTTCTCTCTTCCTCAATCAAAACCCTCTCTCCCTTGTCTCACTGTGTCATATCATTGTCATATCGTTCTCTGCACCTTGTCCCTGTCATATCATTCCCTGCACCTTGTCTGTGTCATATCATTCCCTGCACCTTGTCTCACTGTCATATCATTCCTGCACCTTGTCTCACTGTCATATCATTCCCTGCACCTTGTCTGTGTCATATTCCCTGCACCTTGTCTCACTGTCATATCATTCCTGCACCTTGTCTCACTGTGTCATGTCATTCCCTGCACTTCTCCCTGTGTCATATCATTGTCATATCGTTTTCTGCAACTTGTCCCTGTCATATCATTCTTTGTACCTTGTTCATCTGTCATATCGTTGTCATATCGCTTCTTGCACCTTGTCCCCGTGTCATATCGTTATCTGCACCTTGTCCCAGTCATATCATTCTCTGCACCGAGTCTCACTATCATATCATTCCCTGCTCCTTGTCTCACTATCATATCATTCCCTGCACCTTGTCCGTGTCATATCATTCCCTGCACCTTGTCCCAATGTGTCATTCCCTGCACCTTGTCTCCGTTTCATATCATTCCTTGCACCTTGTCTCACTGTCATGTCATTCCCTGCACCTTGCCTCCCTGTGTCATAACATTCCCTGCACCTTGTCTCCCCCTGTGTCATATCATTCCCTGCTCCTTGTCTCACTGTCATATCATTCCCTGGACCTTGTCCGTGTCATATCATTCCCTGCACCTCATCTCCCAGTGTCATATCATTCCCTGTACCTTGTCTTCCTGTGTCAACATTTCCTGTACCTTGTCTCACTGTGTCATATCATTCCCTGAACCTTGTCTCACTGTGTCATATCATTCCCTGCACCTCATCTCCCAGTGTCATATCATTCCCTGTACCTTGTCTTCCTGTGTCAACATTCCCTGCACCTTGTCTCACTGTGTCATATCATTCCCTGCACCTTGTCTCCCTGTGTCAACATTCCCTGTACCTTGTCTCACTGTGTCATATCATTCCCTGAACCTTGTCCCTGCCTCACCACCATAACCCTTCTCTCTCGTCCAATCTTTTCGTGTGTACCCCCAGCCTTTTGCCGGCCTGTGCTCACCCCAGTTACCCTCATCCCTTGTGGATCTGTTTCTTTCCCGCTCCACGTAATTGGTGTTGAGTGCTGAGCTGCTGGTGTTGCTACCTGCCTGCCCGTTTCTGCTTGCTTCTGTCTGCCTGCTTTTCTTTCTTAATGCTGGTACGTCTGCCTATCTGCTTCTGTCTGCTTGTTTCTCTTCATGCCTACCTGCCTGTGCTTCTGTCTGCCCGCTGTCTATACCCTTGTCTTCATGTCTGTCTGCATACCTACTTCTGACTTTATGCCTGCCTGTCTGCACGCCTGCCTGCTTGCCCTCCTGTCTGCCTGCCTGCCTGTCTGCCACCGTTCATGTCTGCCCCATTCACTCACTAACTTTCTTGCATGCTGCCTGCTTGTCTCTTCACACGCCTCTCATTATTTATTTCCTTCCTGCTTGTTAGACTGCCTGCTTTTCCTCTTGCCTACTTGTGTTTACTCGCTTGCCTCGCCATTTCTCTTGATTTCCAGCCAGGCTAACTAACAGTCTGTCATTTTACTTTCATAGTTCCTTGGCTGACTGATTGTGCTTGCATGTCCCACTGACCAACTCCCTGTGCTCTCCTACACTGAATAGCTTGCATGTGTGCCAACCTGCCTTCTTCAGTGCTTGCTTTAACGTGTATGTTTTATCATCTATCTGCTTTATTCCTTGTCTGGCTGCTTGTGCTTGCTTACCTCGATCATTTTATATACCTGCTGGTCTCTCAAGCTCTTTATCTATATTTTCGTCTAAGTTATCTACCTTATCCGTCCAATTAACTAGCCAATCGATCATTTTTATTCGGATAACGAGAGCAATTGGTTTATATAGCGTATTTATTTATGTTTATTTATGATGTTGATTTTATTTGTGTAAGTAAAAATGTGTTTTTTTTTTATTTGTGTAATTTTATAATTTCTTTTGTTTATTAATTGTTTTTGTTATTATTTATTTTTTATTGTCACGTATTTTATTAATTTACTTCAACATTGTCTTTGTTTATCATCATCATCATCATCACTATCACCACCACCACTACCACCTCCACCATCATCACTTCCACCACCACCATCATCACTTCCACCACCACCATCATCACTTCCACCACCACCATTGTCATCATTCTTTTTAATAATCATCCGTAAAGTGAAACCCTTTGATGTACATTCTATGACCCATTAAATAAGGTCAAGTTCCCCCAATTGTTCATATAGTGTGTGTGTGTGTGTGTGTGTGTGTGTGTGTGTGTCATAAGAGACTTTTGAGAAGCTTAAGACTGGAGAATCCGAAAATAAGTAATGAGAATCCGGATTTAAGAGACGTGAATGTCATTAGAATCCGGACATAAGAGACTTTAAGGAAACGCTGTCTGCCTTGGTGTCTTGTCGTGTTCTTGGGTCGTTGTGGCGTTTTGCCGAGGTGAGTTTAGTGGCGCATTATACCCTGAGCGCCATTATCCAATTAGAACCTCACCCCCATCTCCCTCACCCCATTTCCTTCCCCTCCCCTCCCCAATACCTTACCCCTCCCAACCTTCCCCGAGCTCCAGGTTGAACTATTTTTACACCTATGAAATAATAAATGGAAAATGCCACAGTTTCAGGTGTAATTTTGACGCCATATTTGACAGTATTATTAGCGTAGATGCTCAATGGGGTGGTCAGGGTAGAGTTATCATGGTGTCCGTGGGTGGTGAGTGTCATGGTGTCTGTGGGTGGTGAGTGTCATGGTGTCTGTGGGTGGTGAGTGTCATGGTGTCCGTGGGTGGTGAGTGTCATGGTGTCCGTGGGTGGTGAGTGGTGGTGCGGTTTCTGAGAGGATCGATATATTTATTAATGAGGTCGTCATGGCTTTTGGGAGGTCAGAAGAGGTTTTTGGATAATCCTTTAAGAGGTATTGTGGGGGGGGGGGTCGTGGTAGCTTTTAGGGAGTGTTGTTGGGAGTTAATATATACATAGCTGGATGCTAGTGGGAGTTGTTGGTGTTTACAGGAGGTTCTTTAGAAGACCTTGGTGGCCACAGGGAGACGTTGAAAGCAGATCCTTTAGAGTCCAAAGGAAGTTGTTTAGAGGTCCTTGGGAGAGGAGAAGGAGGTGGCGTTCTTTAGATGCTCTTTTTTTAAAGCTGTCTTGCCCCCTCCCCTCCCCCAGGTATTTCCAAGGCTCTTCGTTAAAGCTCTTTTCCAGGAACCACATTTACCGCGCCACCTCGAGTTGATCTCCTCCAAGGCGCCCGTCCATTCATCGCCTGCCGCGTTCTTCTTCAGTCCCGCACCACCATCACCTCCTCCTCCTCCTCCTTGTGGGTCTTATGGTCGTTTATTTAATCCTGGCAAGACTGATCACCAGAGAACCGTCGACCATTAATGCCAGTGATGATGCAGCGCCACCCCCCCCCCTACACTTGTCCCCTCACACCTGTCCTCCACACCTGCTCCCCACACCTGCCCCCACACTGTCCTCCCTCCTCCTGCCACTACCTCCAGTATCACCATCCGTCCAACTTTTATCACTACCCACTACCAGGAGAAATGCTAACCCCTTTTCTCCAAATCCCATCCAATGTACCCCCCTCTTCCACCCCCTTCCAATGCAGTCCCTCCTAGTTATCCTCCCTCCCTCCCACTCAGCCCACCCTCCTCTCTGCCCACTTCTCTCCTCTCCATCCTTCACCCCACCCACTCTCTCCCTGCTCACCCTCTCCCCTGCCCATCTCCTCTCTCTACAGATCCTCTCACTGACCCCTCCCTGCCCCCTCAGCACTGCCCCCTCTCCCTGCCCCTCTCACTGACCCTCTCTCACTGACCTCTCACTGACCTCTCACTGACCCCTCCTCACTGCCCCTTCACTGCCCCCTCTCACTGACCTTTCACTGCCTCTCACTGACTCCCTTCACTGACCCTCTCACTGACCCCTCTCACTGACCCCCTCTCCCTGCCCACTCTCCCTCTCTCCGTTCATTACCACACTAACACTTTCCGCTCATAATTTAAGTCTTCATTTACTTCAGAATCGCCAGAAACTTTTAGACGTGATGGACCTTGAGTGGCGCACACCGGGGCTATTTTTTGTGTTTATTAGAGGCCTCGTCTATTTCAATTTTGTTGGCACTTCTTAGTTAGTCTGCCTACACGTCAGACTCTCCTCCACGACTGGCACTCCTACACGACTGGCACTCCTTTACGCTTGGCATTCCTTAGATCTTTTTTTAAGGAGTTAGAGACCTATATAATATATGGGTCATAAATATGGGACCACGTGAAGATTAGGCACCACCATTTTATTTCACGTAATGTTTAAAACCCCTCACCAAACCTAACCTAACCTAACCTAACCCCTCTCCCCAAAGTAGCCTTAGGTTAGTCAGTTATCAGGTGAAATGGGTTGGGGGGGGGATGCCTTATCTTGAGGTAATGGGAAAAAAATACGAGACTGATACTGATGACATGTAATGATAGGTACGGAACATGATAGGCACAGAACATGATAGGTACAGAACATGATAGATACAGAACATGATAGGCACACAACATGATAGGTACAGAACAGGGCTTCCTTTTGTTTTATTCAGTATCTCTCTTCTACAAAATGTGGCGGCCAGATGTGGGACAGAGTTTTTCAGCTACACTTGTCTCCCCGCCTCGGTCTGGTCACAATCACATTATCCGAGAACCGCGGCGTAACGAAGCGCTAAATTACGCATCTCCCTGCACCTGGTACTTGCTGGTCACCCGTTCATAGTAAATGGAGGAGTACATGGGGTGTTGGAGGGAGCACACACACACACACACACACACACACACACACACACACACACACACACACACACACACACACACACATACATACATACATACACGTCATTAATAAGGAACAAACGTCAAAATCTGAAACCATATTCTGAAAGATTGTTTAATAAGATCCCCTGAGGATTATCCCCAAGCTTATTTCACCTGTTGATTAAGCACCTCACCGCAAACCTAACCTAACCTAACCTAACCTCCCCCAGGCAGCATTAGGGTGTTTAATTATCAGGTGAATTAAGCTTGGGGATACAATCTTCAGGTGATACAATCAATTTTTACATCGAACTGATAATGTGGGTTTAATAAGTCTTGTCAGTGGGCCAATCAGGTGAGCCAGTCTGATGGGCTAGTCAGGTAGGCCAGTTCGATGGGCCAGTCAGGTGAGCCAGTCAGGTACGTCCTCACATCACCAGTTACGGTGGAATTTCAACACACGAGTTTCTTGAGCACTAAGACCGTGACCTGAGTGAAAGAGGAGGAGGACATGGAAGAGGAGAAGACAGCAAGGAAGAGAAGGAGGACATAGAAGAGGAGGAAGAGTACAGAAGAAGAGGAGGAGGAAGAGGACACAAGGGCAGTAGGACGTGGGAGAGGAGGAGGAAGAAGAGGCCTTAGTCGGGGCTTCACGCTATATCCCTCTTGGAGAGTTAGGTGTCGCAATTTGATTCTGACGTAGCTTCATGGTTAGAGGAGGAGGAGGTACAGTTGGAGGAGGAGGAGGTACAGTTGGAGGAGGAGGAGGTACAGTTGGAGGAGGAGGAGGTACAGTTGGAGGAGGAAGAGGTACAGTTGGAGGAGGAAGAGGTACAGTTGGAGGAGGAAGAGGTACAGTTGGAGGAGGAGGAGGTACAGTTGGAGGAGGAAGAGATACAGTTGGAGGAGGAGGAGGCTGAAAGGAGGAGGAAGAGGTACAGTTGGAGGAGGAGGAGGTACAGTTGGAGGAGGAAGAGGTGTAAAGGAGGAGGAAGAGGCAAGGTTGAGGAGGAAGAGGTACAGTTGGAGGAGGAAGAGGTACAGTTTGGAGGAGGAGGAGGCAAGGAAGTTGAGGAGAGGAGGTACAGTTGAAGGAGGAAGAGGCACAGTTGGAGGAGTGAAGAGGTACACTGGGAGGAGGAAGAGGAAGAAGGAGGAGGAAGAGGCAAAGGAGGAGGAAGAGGAAGTTGGTGAGGAAGAGGTACAGTTGGGAGGAAGAAAGAAAGGAGGAGGAGGAGGCACAGTTGGAAGAGGTACAGTTGAGGAGGAGGAAGCACAGTTGGAGGAGGAAGAGGTACAGTTGGAGGAGTAGAGGTAGTTGGAGGAGGAGGAGGACAGTTGGAGGAGGAGGAGGCACAGTTGGAGGAGGAAGAGGCACAGTTGGAGGAGGAAGAGGTACAGTTGGAGGAGGAAGAGGCACAGTTGGAGGAGGAAGAGGCATGGTGGAGGAAGAGGTACAGTTAGAGGAGGAAGAGGTACAGTTGGAGGAGGAAGAGGTACAGTTGGAGGAGGAAGAGGTACAGTTGGAGGAGGAAGAGGTACAGTTGGAGGAGGAGGAGGTACAGTTGGAGGAGGAAGAGGTACAGTTGGAGGAGGAAGAGGTACAGTTGGAGGAGGAAGAGGTACAGTTGGAGGAGGAAGAGGTACAGTTGGAGGAGGAAGAGGTACAGTTGGTGGAGGAAGAGGTACAACTGGAGGTGAGGAAGAAGAGGAGGCTTCTGATAAGAGTGGCCACTTTGACAGTGTAATCGTCGTCGTCTTCTTCTTCTTCTTCTTTGCCTCCTCCTCCTCCTCCACCTCGTCCTCGCCGCCGGGGAAGGGGGGGGGGCGTTTGTGACAGCCCTCAAGCGCTTGGGGGCCATTTTTATTGGTCCGTCATCAGGGAATTTAATGACTTGTGTAGACAGCCATTTTCTCTTCCTCTTTCAGCAATGACTTTACTTGTCCTACACAGTGGAAGACCTGAGTGGTGGTGGTGGTGGTGGTGGTGGTGGTGAAAATGGTGATGACGGTGCTGTTGATGGTGTAGCTGGAGTTGATGATAATGATAGGGATGATGATAATGATAAAGAATGATAATGATGATGAAAATAATGAGTAATAATAATGAAAAATAATGATAGTGATGAATAATGATGATGATAATGAGAAAATACGTACTGCCTGATACATAATTCTGGTTGTTACTGTATATCGGATTTCTTCTTTTTGTTTTTGTCGGATTTTTATGACGAAGTAAACAGTGGCGTCTGATATCGGTAAACAGTGGCGTCTGATATCGGTAAACAATGGTGTCTGATATCGGTAAACAATGGCGTCTGGTATCGTGTTTAGGTTTGAGACTGATAGACATATGATAATTTATATACATATTTTACAGTTACGTGACAGAGATAAATACATGAAGAATTGTGTATGTATGTATGTAGGTAGGTAGTGTGTGTACATTGTGTGTGTGTGTGTGTATTTGTATATCGTGAGTAAGATCTTTTTTCCACGGAGATTAACAGTTGTGGGTTTTATTACAGCCGCTGTACAAAACTGTAAATTGGGAGCTTGTGACCCGATGCTCTAAATATTTCCACGTTGACATGTTACTAAATGAAAATGTGGCAACCTAACCCAACCCAACCTAACCTTACTTGATATGACCTAACCTAACCATACTTAACCTTAACTAACATAACGACCTTTCCTAACTTCGTTAACCTAACCTAATCTTAGCTAACCTAACTTGACCTAACCTAACATAACCATAGTTAACTTGACTTAACCTAAATTAACCTAAACTTTGTTAACCTAACCTGACCAAACCTAAATTACTACACTTTCCCTACCCTCCCTTACCCTACCCTACCCTACCCTACCCTACCCTACCCTACCCAACCCAACCCAACCCTACCCTGACCATCTCTAGTTATAGTGAATGATTTCAGTTCAATTCGACGTCGCTGTTTTGTCCTGACTGTCTGTTAGAGGAATAGGCCTGTTACGCTAATGGTTAGGCCTATGCCATGTATCTCACGTCTCCAGGAATCTTTGAGAATCTACCTTTGTGTCGTAACTTAAATGAGTAACCTTAAGAGAACCAGTTAAATAATTACAGGTAACTCTTGTCTCGCAGAAAATTAACCCCAGAAGTCTTTGAGAATCTACCGTTTTGTCTTAAAGTTATCTTACGTATTATTATTGGCTAAGGGTCTCTGAGAATCTGGGAGAGAGAGGACAGGGGGAGGGTTAGGGGGTTAATCGTGGCCAGTATTTAGAGAGCAAGCAAGGAAAGTTTCGCGTTATAATGGGAGAGTTTGTATGTCCTGTGAACCGAGGGAAAGAGTCTGAATATATCTCTCTCCCTCTCTCTTACTTTTCTCATAATATTAAACCTTTTTTGTACTTTTTTTTATTTCGTATTTTTATTTTATTTTAATTTTTTAGATTTTTTACTTCTTAACTTTTTTGGCATTTTTTTCTGGATACTCGACCGATTTTTTGCAGTGATTTTGTATTATTATTTCGATTTTTTTTATTTAGACATTCGATCTGAAAATAGCGGACAAATATCTCAAAATAGCAGACAAATATCTCAAAACAGTGGACAAATATCTCTAAATAGCATGAAAATATCTCAAAATTGCGGAAAAATATCTCAAAATAGCGGAAAGTATCTCAAAATAGCGGAAAATATTTCAAAATAGCGGAAAATATTTCAAAATAGCGGACAAATATCTCAAAATAGCGGAAAATATCTCAAAATAGCGGACACATATTAACTGGATTTAAGGAAGAGTGAATAGATCCTAGATGGCGCCACTATCCGTCTAAGACTCGATCATTGACCTTATTGGCAATTAATCGGATAAAGTTTTCCGATAGCCAGATGTTATTCCGAGTATCCAAGGTTCATTAAGTATCCGATATCCGATCATGGTAACTCCTTATTGTGATGACTGCCCGAGATTATTATTATTATTATTATTATTATTATTATTATTATTATTATTATTATTATTATTATGATTATGATTATTATTATTATTGTTGTTATTGTTATTGTTATTATAATTTTCGTTATTATTATTATTATTATTATTATTATTATTATTATTATTTTTATTATGTGTGGGTATCGTGGCTGTGGGTGGAGGCAGGGTGGCTGTGGGTGGAGGCAGGGTGGCTCTGGGTGGAGGCAGGGTGGCTCTGGGTGGGGGTAGCCTGACTGTGGTAGACTTGGTCGCCTTTAGTTTGGCTGCCATGATGCGGTTTGAGTCTGTGCACCTTCCCTTGTCCTCCTCACCTGTGCACTCTCCTCTGATCATCTGTGCACTCTCCTCTGATCACCTGTGCACTCTCCTCTGATCACCTGTGCACTATCCTCTCGTTACCTGTGCACCCTCCTCCTCCCTTTGTCACCTGTGCACTTTTCTACTCTTCTGGTTACTTGTGCACACACTTTAATCCTTCCTCAATTGTGCACTATCTTCCTCCCCAATTCACCTGTGCACTTCTCCCCTATTCACCTGTGCACTCCCTTCTCCTGGGGGGGGGAGGCGTCATTGGGGCCTCATTCAGTATTTACAGGGAGAAGTAACATCTATCAAAGAGAGTGTGTTATAGGACCCCGGCAATTGACGTGGGTCGTTCCTTGCCATACGTCACTGGCACCACTTTACAGGTGGTAGAGAGAGAGAGAGAGAGAGAGAGAGGAGAGAGAGAGGGGGGTAATACAGGGGGCCGGGTCGGTGGGTCACAGTACCGATAGGGCCGGGAAGGACCTTGAGGGCTCACTTTCACCATTGTGTCCGCTAACAATAGCTGTAGGGTTGCTAACAGTAGCCAATTTTACCTTGTTAGCCTCGGTGAGAGTGTTGAGAGGGGCCTTTCTGTTTGAGAGAGAGAGAGAGAGAGAGAGAGAGAGCATTATTGGCCTGTGTGATGCAGACAGTCTATCACCTATGGATTGGATTATTCATAGATAGGTGTGTGTGTGTGTGTGTGTGTGTGTGTGTGTGTGTGTGTGTGTGTGTGTTTTCTACCAGTAACCTTCTGACACTTAACAGAGTTACTATCTTGAACACGGCGAGGCTCTGGGTGTACTGTAGTGGCTACGGTGATAGTGTTAGCGTCGTCTTTTCCCAATAGTCTGTCCTGTTGGGTGGTCGGTCAGTCTCCCTGTGCCATCGCCTGCAGCAGACATAACAGCTCTTTGTCGAAAAGCCCGCCAACTGATGACGTCATCATATGATAACGTATTGTTCAACGTACAAGTTTATATTTTATGTTTAAAGACTCGGTGCTATTTCATAAAATTGACAATAATAACAACGATTATAAAACAATCTTGACTTATTTTATATCAAACTAATTCACTGGAATTAAAACTAAATTACCAGAACTGGTCAACTAACTCGTCTTAATCCGGCGACCTAATCTGACGGCCACATATGTTAATCTGTCTACTAAATTAATAATGATAATTATAATAATAATCCATCACCATCATTTATACAAGAGAACCAAGGATTACCTACAATATATTGAGATATCAATGGTTAACGAACACTTAAAATAATAAACTGATGTTCACTATCCGATCACACGGCCATGTTACACAACTCCTGTGAGCAAATTGTTTGTTAAGATATTTACACACACACACACACACACACACACACACACACACACACACACACACACACACACACAGTCATGTCACCTACATCTTGTTCACTCGATAGCGTTTGATAATTAAAAATACACAATGTATAGAACAAATATGCAAAACAAAAGCGTCACTGAACTACATATTAATATAGTGTATCCAGAATAACGTTTGGCAGTGACAGTTGTGTGTATGAAAGAAATTAATAAATAAATGAATTCATACACGACTCCTAGATATATTGATCGATGGTCGTTGATGAATAAAATAAAAGTTTGGGTAAATGTACTGATGTATGTAGGGATGTATACTGATATAAAATGGTAAAAGGAAAAAAATAGATTCATATATAACGTAGAAATATATCGAGTGAAGTAGATTCATGCGTTAATAACAGGACACAGTTCAGGGTGGCACACTAGTACACATAGATTCAAAGATATATTTTAATATATTATGCTATTCTGTAAGTCTCATGTTCTACAGCAGGGATTGTGTGTGTGGGAGAGGGGAGGGAGTGAGTGAGGGAGAGAGGGAGGCGCTGAGAGTTAGTGAGGGGGAGAGGAAAGTGCTGGGAGTGAGTGAGTGAGGGAGGCGCTGGGAGTGAGTGAGGGAGAGAGGGAGGCGCTAGTGCTGTGTTGCCCGTCGTGTTATATCTCGTAAAATATTCAAGAGAAATGGCCAGCACTATGTTAACTCTGAGTCTTGCTCCCGGTTGAGGGGTTGAGGGGTTGAGGAGCCAAGACTGTGAGAGCCGTGATTGCCTTTGTTATTGGTGTAAGGGTCGGGGCAGGGGAGGAGGAGGGTCGGGGGATGGGGGCATGTCGGGGAGGGCTGAAGGGGCTGGAGAAAGGTGGGGGTGGGGTGGGGAGGGCTGGAGAATGGTGAGGATAGGTCGGGGTGGTACAGAGTGGTGGTGGGGGTGACAAGCAGAATCCGCTCTTTATGCGGAGAGTCGCGTTCTGATAGGTCCTTAACCCGCCATGACCCCCGTGCTTGTGTCCCTCCCTCAACTGCTGTTGGGGGCGTCGGTGGTAGAGTGGTACTGCTCTTGCCTTCGCATGCGAGATGTCACGGGTTCGATTCCCGGGCCGGTGGAAAGTTGTTCGGACACACTTCCTAGCCCCCCTTGGTCCCTGTTCACCTAGCAGTAATGTAGGTACCTGGTGTAAATCGAAAGTTGCGAATTCGTATTCAGGGAAAGTTGTTGGAGCTTCCAATAACTTGCTGACAAAAACCTATGACTCTTCAGGCTTCTACGCCCTTAACTCATGAGACATAAAGGCAAGCATGAACTTAGCATGCTTCCCTGTTGGGCGCTGTAGGCGCTCATGCGCTTCACCTTGCACAGAATGTAGGGGGGTGTCCAATAAAAAAAAAATGCTGCTGCTCACTATTGTACTGAACTGACGTAACTTAACCTTACTATTCGTATGTAAATCAAACCCGTTTTTAAACTTAGTGATTTAACCTAACCTAACCTAACCAAACCAAACCAAACCAAGCAGAAGAGGGGGCTGGGTAGTGGCACATGTCATGATGAGGACGGACGGACCGATCAGTACACGTCTTGCCTGCAGTCGCGTGTATTTTGTTTTTAAGCGGTCGGCCAATGGTGCGGGGAAGAGGTGAGAGGAATGGGGAAGAAGGGGGTGGGTGAGAGGAATGGGGAAGAAGGGGGTGGGTGAGAGGAATGGGGAGGAAGAGTTTGTTAGATAGGAGTTGATGAGTGAGAGAATGAGTGATTTTAAGAGGGTTGAGAGGTGGGTTAGGACAGAGTGAGAGGGTTGGGGGAAGACTTGGGGGCGCTAAGGTCACTAATGGCGTCTTTTGTCCCCGGTATTTTGTTCTGGCCGATGCTCGCGGGTTTTGCCTTCATTGTGACCACTAATTAGTTGTATCAGCAAGGCGTTTTACTATCTGGACTCTCTTCAGCCTAACAGTGAGCCCGATAGTCAGCCCTACAGTCAGTTAGTCAGTCAAATAGATCAACAGTCAGTCAGTCAGTCAGTCAGTCAGTCAGTAAGTCACATAGCCCACCAGTAAGTCACATAGCCCACTAGTCAGTCAGTCAGTCAGTAAGTCACATAGCCCACCAGTAAGTCACATAGCCCACTAGTCAGTCAGTCAGTAAGTCACATAGCCCACCAGTAAGTCACACAGCTCACCAGTCAGTCACACAGCCCACCAGTCAGTCACACAGCCCACCAGTCAGTCACACAGCCCACCAGCCAGCCCACCAGTAAGCCAACACCACTGAGCTACACCGCCTCACCATACGGTCCCCCCTATACTACCCTCCACACTCTTCCACACCTGCTACCTCTTCCACATCTGCTACCTCTTCCACACCTGCTACCTCTTCCACACCTGCTGTTTTCTCCCCACAACTAATGCCTTAAATTCCACAGCTGCTGCTATTCTCATACCCACTGCCTCCTTCTTTCTCCCCTCCTCAACCCTTGGATATCCCATTCTCTCACACACCTGTCGCCTCTCACACCTGTCATCTTTCTCCCTCACACACAAACACACACCTGTGATGATAATCCCTTGAAGCACTACCGCCGTCCGTGACTGGAGCAGGTGTTGCTTTCTTCCCCCCCACCCCTCCTCTCTTACCTCCCTGTTCTCCTCCTACCCCATTCCTCCTCCCACCCCATCCCTCCCCCTCCTACCCCCCATTCCTCCCTCCCACATCACATATGGAGCGTGGCGCACCTGATGATCACACCCATTACCTTGAGCGACTCTGTGACACTTAGTGATCCATCCAATGTGCCATTGTGTTGCAGTATAATACCAGTTAACATGGACCGTAAAGGGGTGGGGGTGGGGGCATAATACCTTTTATGTGGCCGTCCATCGATCATCTGTTTATATCCAATAATATATATGTTTGTGTGTAGGTATAGTTTTGGCCCCTGCTTTTGAATCTCCTCCTTCCCCCTCCTGCTCTCTAAGTCTCTATCCCTTCCCTGTCCTCGCCAACTCCCTTTCGCCTCCACTCCCTTTCCCCCTCCCCTGCCCCCTCCACTCCCTGCTCCCCTTCCCTGCCCCCTCCACCCCTTCCCTGCCCTCCCTTGCCCCTCCCTTCTCCTCCCTTTCCTTCCCTTTCCTCCCTCCTTCCTCCCCTGCCCCTCTCCTTCCCTCCCTGCCCTCCTTCCCTCCCTCATCTCCTGAAGGTTGAACATGAGCGTTTCATTTATTCGAGGCAATTTTGTGACGGACACTTCATGAAATATTGATCTCGTGTTGGTGGCAGTGAATAGAAGGCGTTTTGGGGTTGTTTGTACACGCTGACAAATGTGGCGCTTGTCAAGGTGCTGCGCTACCTGGCCCGAGAGTAACCCCCCTTCCCCTCTCCCTTTCATTCCCCCTTCCCTCCCCCCCACCTAAATACTGTTGTTTACTTTATTGACCTAGGCTTGACCCCTCAATTCCTCCCTCTCTCCCCTCTTCCCCTCCCTCTCGGTACCAACCAACCACTCGACCTCAAATCATCTCCGCCTTTAACCAGCTCAACCTCCACTCAACCACCTCTAACCAGTACGATCTCTAAACAATTGAACCTCCACAACGACAGACCAGACACGACAGGATCTCCACAACAACAGCGACAGTGGCGGCAGCTCCCACTCGACAGGTAAAATTGACAGCGGCAAGACCAAGCAGTAGCGGCCAGCACTTGACGTAAACACCTCCACGTTCTAATTTGGTCGACAACAACTTAGTGCGAAAAAATACCTCGTCAGCGGAAGCGTAACTTTTCCGCGAGATACAATTTAGCAACAATTTGCACTAGTTTGCACGACCTTCACCACGTTGATCAGCGAAAAATACTTTGCATTCGAATTTGTGGAGAGTAATTAATAAATATTTTTTTCCCTGGATCGATTTGTATTCTTTTACAGATTTTTTGTTTATGGTTAAAATATCGATAATTGCTTTTGAGTTTAATTAAGAAATTATTTAAAAAGTGTTTGTCGTTAGATAATTGTAAACAAATATAATTGATAAATAATACACTAGAAAATGACTTATATATTTTTATTGTTTTTAATGTCGGTAATAACTTAGTGTTTTATTTTAGTGACTGATGCTATTTAGTGGTTTAATTATCAATTGTTTTAAGCGCACCATAAATTACTTTGAGTCTAATTAAAAAAAAAAGATAAATAGCTCTGGCTTTAATTGTAAAAATATATCACTCGGGTTGAATTTAATTTGTAAAAAGAGTCAATATTTCCCAGCCATTAATTTGATCTGAATTTTTTGTTACGTTTGAATAAGAATTGGCAGACGAGCTTGTCTTGTTGTGGCTCAGGAAATTGTTCACAGGTTCAAAGTTTTTTAGAACCTTTATCTGTCGACATAACTGAAGATCACCCTGACGCTAACCTAACCTAACCTAACCTAACCTAACCTAACCTAACCTAACCTAACCTAACTTCCTCGGTAACATTAGGGTGTTTAATCTTCAGGTGAAATAAGGTGGAGGGATCTAATCTTTTGGTGATACGAAATTTCAAAGTGAACATTATTCTTGTGTCATATTATTACTTGGAATATATTACAGTGTATGATTAATCAGACACCTGTCCACCTGTGTTGTGTTGGCAGACGTGTCAGATATTTCACAATTTATTGAGAGTGAAACTTATTTAATTATGAAAATGTAGAGAAAGCTTATTTGATCATGAAAATTTACAAATATAGACAAATTCAGCCATAGAAATTTACAAGAGAAACAATTTATTTAGCCATATAATTTTACAAGTAAAAAGTGGTAGTTACACCATAATTAAACGTGGTTAAGCCTTTAGTGAGTTATAAGTCTCTTGAATAAATCCCCGAAGAGATTATTGGTAATAATACTCTACCTTAGTACAGAGTGCATTAGTGAGTACAGGAGTAGAGGTACAGCTTGTGGGGAGGTCAGGTGGAAATCGGTATATTACAGGTATTTGATTCGTAATTAAGTAGTGTCACTAGTTTGAATATTTACCTGAGATAGTTAATTATTGTTGAGAGTGATCATAGGTCAATGAGGGTGTCATGTTAATGTCTGAGGGTTGGCGACCATGGCCCTCCACATCATTTTTGAGGGGGACTGGGGGTGGAGGCTGGGGGGGGGGGGCTTTAACCACTGTTGATAATTAGAACAACAGGCCGTATAAAACTAATATAGTTACAGTCCATGGAGGATATACAAGACCAGACATCAGTATTTAAAGGGGAAAATATTTGACTATTAACGTTATATATATATTTATTTTATTTTGTTTTTTTTAATGCATAAAATTAGTAAATATGATCATGATAATAAAAGTGTTCTGTAATCTTTTGGAGTGTGTGAAATAATTTTAATTCGGTTAAAAGCGTAGTGTTCTCTGCCTGTGTTTAATAATGATAATAATAAGGATCTGCTTTTGTATGGTAATGGCTTTTACTCACACACACACACAATAACAAGTCATTTGGTGTATATGTGATTTAGTTTACCTACAGATTGTGTATGGTGTAGTGATGTGATTGTGTATGGTGTAGTGATGTGATTGTGTATGGTGTAGTGATGTGATTGTGTATGGTGTAGTGATGTGAATGTGTATGGTGTAGTGATGTGATTGTGTATGGTGTAGTGATGTGATTGTGTATGGTGTGGTGATGTGAATGTGTATGGTGTAGCGTATGATGATGTGGTCATATTATTATAGATGGTAATGTATGTTGATAAGTTTGATGGTGTTTACAGTGTGAATAATGGTGATGATGATGATGATGATGATAACTGACTGAGTAATGATAATGGTGGCTAACTTATCATGATGACATTGATGGTGATATTAACGATAATAATAATAATAAACTACTGACAGGTCATGTTTACAGTCCCCACCTAAATCATTACCTCTACCACCACCTCCCCCCCTACTACCACCTCCCCCTACCACCACCTCCCCTGCTACCACCACCTCCCCCTACCACCATCACCTCCCCCTACCACCATCACCTCCCCCTACCACCACCTCCCCCCCTGCTCCTGCTACCACCTCCCTGCCCACCTCCCCTGCTACACCTCCCCTGCCACACCTCCCCTGTTACCCACCTCCCCCTACCACCACCACCTCCCCTACTACCACCTCCCCTGCTACCACCCCCCTGCTACCACCTCCCCTGTTACCACCTCCCCTGTACCACCTCCCCTGCCCACCACCTCCCCTACCACCTCCCCCCACCACCACCTCCCACCACCTCCCCACCCTTTCACCTCCCCCCTACCCACCTCCTGCTACCTCCCCCTACCACCACCCCCCTGCCTCCCCCTGCCACCACCTCCCCTGCCCACCCCCCCTGCCACCACCTCCCTCACCCACCTCCCCTCTACCACCTCCCCACCACACCACCTCCCCCTCCTCCACCTCCCCCTCCTACCACCTCCCCTCCCCCTCTTCCACTCTACCACCACCTCTCCTCCACCTCCCACTCCCACCACCTCTTCCTCCTCCACCCACTCTACCACCACCTCTTCCTCCTCCTCCCACTCTACCACCACCTCTTCCTCCTCCTCCCACTCTACCACCACCACCTCTTCCTCCTCCTCCCACTCTACCACCACCACCACCACCACCACCAACAATGAAATTTCACTCGTGTGTAAACCATTATTGCCACAGCTCTCCGGCGTATGGTGTCGTTGGAACAGTATCCGCTCACCAGTTGTATTTATATAATTGAATGTGCAAAGCCTTGTGGAAAAATGATAAGTATGGCGCGTGTTGTGTTGAATTAGGGATCTGTTGAATGGTATGGTTAGGGATTATTTGTGTGGCGTGGTTAGGGATTATTTGTGTGGCGTGGTTAGGGATTATTTGTGTGGCGTGGTTAGGGATTATTTGTGTGGCGTGGTTAGGGATTAGTTTTGTGGCGTGGTTGGGCATTTGTGTGTGTTTTGGGATTGGTTGAGTGGGTTACTTATATACGTTAACACACACACACGGGACTAATCACCATATAACCCTAACCTAAATAGTCATATCCCTATAGTCATCATAATCACCACAAAAATAGCACCACCCTTCCTCCCTCACACCCCCATCATCACCCTTCCTCCCTCACACCCCCATCATCACCCTTCCTCCCTCACACCCCCATCATCACCCTTCCTCCTCACACCCCCATCATCACCCTTCCTCCCTCCACCCCATGTCACCCTTCCTCCCTCACCCCCCATCTCATCTCACCCTTCCTCCCCTCCACCCCCATCATCACCCTTCCTCCTCCCCTCACACCCCCCATATCCACCCTTCCTCCCTCACACCCCATATCACCTTTCCTCCCTCACCTCCATCACCATCGTTCCTCCCTCCTCACACCCCCACCATCACCCTTCCTCCCCTCACACCCCCCCACCATCACCCTTCCTCCTCACACCCCATCGCCATCCTTTCTCCCCTCCCCTCACACACCATCATCACCTTTCCTCCTCACCCCCATCATCACCCTTCCTCCACCCCATCATCACCTTCCTCCCTCACACCCCATCATCACCCTTCCTCCCTCCACCCCCATCACCCTTTCCTCCTCCTCCTCACCCCCCCCCATCTCCAACCTATCAATACCTCCCTCATTCAAGCAACGCCGCCACCTTGCTTGAGAATTGTTTGCTCTACCTTTAAAATGTTTGATCACACGAGTTGTATTCCTGCTTGCAATTTACCTTCTGTGCTTTCAAGAGTCGTAGGTAATTGTCTCTTCGGGACGGATAATGAGGTGGTGCTTGCAGGGAGTGTGCTTGTGAATATGACTGGGGGGGGTGGTTGTTGTTTGTGCATGTAAATTACTATTTTTACGTGTGTTTGTGTAAATGCATGTTTTTAAATCAGGAGGTGGAGAGGTTTTTTTTTCGTGTTTGTAAATGAGTTTCTCACGACCACTTCGCCCACCTAACCCACCAATTACCACCTCATTCACCACCTTCACCTTACCCTCCTCCTTCACCCCACCCTCCTCATTCACCCCACCCACCTCATTCACCCCACCCACCTCATTCACCCCACCCACCTCATTCACCCCACCCACCTCATTCACCCCACCAACCTCATTCACCCCACCCACCTCATTCACCCCACCCACCTCATTCACCTCACCCACCTCTGACCACCTACCTAAGGACAAGGTCAGAGGTCACCGAGAAGGTCACGGGTTCGATTCCCGGTTCCGGTGGAAAAGTTGTTTGGACATACTTCCTAGCTCTCATTGGTCCCTGTTCACCTAGCAGTAATGTAGGTACCTGTTGTAAATCGAAAGTTGAGAATTCGTATTCAGGGAAAGTTGTTGGAGCTTCCAATAATTTCATGACATAAACCATTGACTCTTCAGGCTTCTACGCCCTTGACTCTTCAGGCTTTTACGCCCTTAACTAGTGAGACATAAAGGCAAGCATGAACTTAGCATGCTTCCCTGTTTATGCTGTTACGCTTGGTGCTTACTCAACAAGAATGTCAAAGCCTCAATAAAAAAAAAAAATATATATATATACACATATATATATACATATTATTATTATTACATATACTTATACATAAACTTTATGCCATTCTTCTAATTTACAACCCTACCACATATACAACAACTGCCCCACAACTATCCCAGCCAGCCAGCAATACTCGTCTCCCTGTCCCAGAATCACCTTTATTACACCCAGGGAGATTATCTATTCTTTTGGGCTGAATAGTTGTCAGAAGTTCCATAGAAAGTTCTCATATACACATGTTGAAAAGTATTCTCTTGAAGTTGAGAGACAATGGGGGGGATGAGGAGGGGAGGGTGGGGGGAGGAGAGAGGTATATATGATGGTAATAGGAGGAAGGTGAAAGAGGGAGAGAGAGAGAGGAGGAGAGAGAAAGAGATTAATGATAATGATCTTATTGTCCCTCTCCACCCAAACGTTCCTTAATCCTTCCTACTCCTCTCTCTCTCATTATGTCATTTCCTTCTCTTCCTCCCCATCCTCTCTCTTCCTCTCCAGCTCCCCCCCTCTCTCTCCCCATTCCTCCCCATCCTCCTCCTCTCTTCCTCCCTATGTTCTGCTTCCCCATCATCAGTGAACAGCGACACCAACCCACATGACTCTGACCTATATATACTGTGTATGAATATGATGTATTCCTTTGTGTATGAACCTCTGTCCTGTGTGGCAGTGAACAGTGATACCTGACTGAATTACTGAGAATAGACAAACTGTACTACAAGCTTTGTCAATAGTTAAACTTCAAAAAAAAAAAACATCAATATCGTCAACGTCTTCGTTATCATCGTTTTGTGTTTATTACTTATCCTTCTGTTTATCATTTTCTTTCACCTCTTCCTAATTTGTCGAATCTCCCTTTCCTTCCTCCCTCTCGTCTTACTCCCCTCTCCTGCCCTCACCTCCCCGCCTCACCCTCCCCGCCTCACTGCCTCACCCCGCCTCCCTCACCCCTGCCAGGAGCCATTATGCGTGGTGTGGGGGCAGGTCGAGGCCAGGTGTCGGGGCGTGGCATCATGTGTCCTGGGTGGGAGACCATATTTACAGCACTCCACCAACCACCGCCGCTTTGATGCTCCTCCACACACGTCCTCCTCCTCTCCCCCACCCCTCGATTCCTCCTCTCCCCATCCCTGTTCTTCTCCCTGCCTCCTCACTCCAGCCTCTCCTCACCCCCTCGACCTTCCTTCTCCCCACCCCCCGACCTTCATCCCCACCTGTCCTCCCTTCTCCCACCCCCGTCCTCCCTCTCCCCTGCCTCTTTTCATCTCTCTCACCAAGACAATACTAACCCACACAGTCAGTATTATAAAGGCAGCTCTTGTATTGCTAACACCCGGGTGAGTCGATCCTTTGAGATGGTTTATTTATTTATTTATTTTTTTGCTTCATGATTCATCTAGACAAGACGAATTTACTTGACCACCCCCTCCCCCCCTTTCCTTTCCACTCCTCCACTTCCTACCCTTTCCTTCAACTCTCCACCTTCTGTACACCTCCCCTCACCTTTCTCACCCTCCCTCCCATCATATCACCTTAACTTGGCTAAATGTTTACGTTTGGGTAGTCTGCGTCACTAAGGGGGGTAGAAGGGGGTCGTGTTTACCCAGTCAGCTGATTGTCATTGAAAAGGAAAAAAAAATTCTCTCACAGGTTTTCCCGGGTATTATGTGTAGTGATTTGTTATTCATGAGATTACTGTTATGGTAATGTTGGGGACCTGCCTACCCTGTTTACCTGCTGGTGATGGTGAAGGAGGTTGTGGTGATGAGGGAGATGGTGGTGGTGAGGGAGATGGTAGTGGTGAGGGAGATGGTGGTGGTGAGGGAGAAGGGTGGTGGTGAGGGAGAAGGGTGGTGGTGAAGGATGTGGTAGGAGGGACATGGTAGGGGAGGGAGGTTGTATGTGGTGGAGGAGGTTGTAGGTGAGGGAGGTTGTGGTGGTGAGGGGAGATGGTGGTGGTGAAGGATGTTGTGGTGAGGGGAGGTTGTGGTGGTGAGGGAGATGGTGGTGGTGAAGGATGTGGTGGTGGTGTTGGTAGAGGAGGAGGGGTAGTGGTGGAAGAGGAATGGTGGTAGAAGAGGGATGGTGGTAGGGAGGGATGGTGGTAGGGAGGGCTCCAGCCTACTTCACCAGTACAACTCTGTAATATACCAGTACCCTTTCAGTATACCTGTGCACCAAGCGTTCTTCAGTATATACCCTCGCCATTACTACCACCATTATACCTCTCCACCACCATCACCTCCACACCTCTCCACCACACCTCTCCACCACCTCCACACCTCTCCACCACACCTCTCCACCACCCACCACACCTCTCCACCACCACCATCATCACCACCACACCTCTCCACCACCACCATCATCACCACCACACCTCTCCACCACCATCATCACCACCACACCTCTCCACCACCACCACCATACCCTCCCTCTTCCCCAGTATCCCCGTGGGCCTCGTTGGGGTCTTGGGCGAGAATGAACTTAACACAAACTAACGGCGTCAACACCAGTGGGCGTAACGGCATCAGTTTCACTTAGTCTCGCCTTTTGTCAAGCGCCGCCCACACGCCCGCCCACACACCCGCCCTCTAGCCGCAGTCTCCGTGCCCAAGACGTCCCAGTTAGTCTCCTGCTGCAGCAAATTGTTAGTTCAGTAAAGCGGCCTAAGTGTGGTAGTGGTAGAAGTAGTGCTGGTTGTAGTTTAGTGGTAGTAGTGTTGGTAGTGGTGGTGTTAGTAATAGTGGTGGTAGTTATAGTGGTAGTAGTGATGTTAATGTTAGGATTAATGCTAGTCGTGGTAGTGATAGTGGTGGTAGTTGTGGTGGTGGTGGTAGCCGCAGCACGTGTGACCTTTGTCAGTAAACAGAAATTGTTTTTCCTTTGCATAACAGCACTGGCCATTTGTTTTGACGTGCCTAGAAATAATAGCGTGTGGTTTATTATTATTATTATTATTATTATTATTATTATTATTATTATTATTATTATTATTATTATTATTGACGGTATAATTATTGTTATTTTATCTCTATATGCTATAAACTCACCTACATTATTATACGCGAAAGCAAAACACTACTGCATGTTTCTATCAGAGTGAGTCAAAACATTCCGTTCTTATCCCTGTGTTAAGAGATTCCCGCGACGTGTTGATGACTACTGGTTACTGAACACTGTATTTCGGTCAGCTTGTGGACCGAAAGACGATCCTTGGCGGAAAGTTCCCCTGTGGTCTCATTGTTATGAAATCAGAGCGTCATTTGCATACAACTTTTGCTACATTTTGGGGTTTCCTTTACGGCACTTTCCCTCCCTCTCTCCTTGTCTCCCCCCTTCCCCTTTACCCTTCCTTCCACTCTCCCCTTTCTCCTTCCCTCTCACCCCACTTGCCTCTCCCCACTTCTCCCTCCCACCCCCTCCCCTACTCCCACCCCTCCTCCTCCCCCCCTCTCTCTCTCCCTCTCTCCCCCACTTTCTCCCTCCCCCTCCCCAGACTCACTCCTTGACTCTCTAGTTAAGTAATTGCTGCTGCGTTGTTGTAGATCACTTAACTACACTAATAATAGAGCAAACTACACCAGAGGCGCACTACACTACATTACACCTCACTATACTAGAGTTACACTACACCCTCACTACACCAGAGCTACACTACACCTCAGTACACCAGAGCTACACTACACCTCACTACACCAGAGCTACACTACACCTCAGTACACCAGAGCCAGAGCTGCACTGCACACCGAGCTGCCACTGCCCCCACCAGAGCTACATTACACCTTAGTACACCAGAGCCACCACACCTCACTACACCAGAGCTACACTACACCGCCACTACACCAGAGCTACACTCACATACACCTCACTAAGCACCAGAGCACTCACACCCCACCACACCAGAGCCACACTCACACCTCAGTACACCACAGAGCCACACTCACACCCCACACCAGAGCCACACCACACCTCACTATATTTAGAGTTACACTCACACCCCAGCCACACCGAGCTACACCACACCTCCACTCACACCCAGAGCCACACACCACACCCTCACCACACCAGAGCCACACCACATCCTCACCACACCAGAGCCACACTACACCTCACTACACCAGAGCCACACTCACACCTCACTACACCAGAGTTACACTACACCTCAGTACACCAGAGCTACACTACACCTCACTACACCAGAGCTACACTACACCTCACTACACCAGAGCTACACTACACCTCACTACACCAGAGCTACACTACACCTCACTACACAGGCTGTTTAACTACCCAATAATGCACACTTTACACCTGACACACGGCAAGCAAATCAACACCCTCATTTTTTTCATCTCTCTCCACTTCACAATAAGGCAGTGTGTGTGTCAGGGGGCGGTGTGTCAGGGGGCGGTGTGTCAGGGGGCGGTGTGTCACGGGGGCGGTGTTACAGAATGGATATAGAATCCTTGGAAAGAATTCAGAGGAGAATGATAAGACTAATCCCGGGCATTAGGAACCTTCAGTACAGAGACAGGTTAAAGCATCTTAATTTGCACTCCCTCGAGAGACGTAGAGTGAGGGGCGATATGATCGAGGTGTATAAATGGAAGTCAGGGCTAAACAAAGGGGACATTACAAAGGTACTCAAACTATCCAACCAGGAGCGAACTCGTAACAATGGTTTTAAATTAGACAAATTTAGATTTAGGCGTGAAATAGGTAAACACTGGTTTGGAAATACAGTAGTGGACGAGTGGAACAAGTTACCAAATTTCATCATTAACTCGAATACGCTGGATAGCTTCAAACATAGGTTGGATGGATCTATGAGCAATAGGGGTTGGGTGTAAACGGGACTGCCCAGTATGGGCCAATAGGCCCGCTGCAGTTTCCTCCATTCTTATGTTCTTATGTTGTCAGGGGGCAGTGTGTCAGGGAGCGGTGTGTCGGGGAGCAGTCTCAGGAGCAGTGTTTCAGGGGGTAGTGTCAACAAATACATGTGTTGGTGTGGGTACAGTTACATACCTGGTGGACCCTCACCCCCGGGGTCACAGTAGTGGGTTGTACTTGTATCACGTTGCAGGTATGTATGCGTGGCGGTGCAGGTATGTATGCATCTCGTGTATGTGTCGTGCTGCAGGTATGTGTCGTGTTACAGGTGTGTTTTCCTTTTTGCATTCATGTTGTGTTGCGTTCCTGTTATGTTGCATTTATGATGTGTTGCATTCCTGTTGTGTTGCATTAATTTATTGATGGATTCATGTTATGTTGCAGTCATGTTGTATTTTTGTTGGGCTCATTATGCTGCATTCCTGTTGTGTTGCATTCATGTCGTCTTTCATTCATGACGTGTTGCACTCATGAAGTGTTGCATTCGTATAGTTTTGTATTTATGTTGCATTCATGTCGTGTTGCATTACTGTTTTGTTTACTTTCATGTAGGGATGCATTCATTTAGTGTTTCATTCATATAATGTTGCATTCATGTTTCATTCTTGTTATGTTGCATAATGTTGCCTTCGTATTTTGTTCCGGTCCACTACCAGATGTAATTGAATTTTATATCCTATTTCTTTTGTTGCATTTAAATAATTCTGGAATATTGCCCAAATAATAATGATGAACACTAAACGAGGCGACAATAGTGTGTGTGTGTGTGTGTGTATGTGTGTGTGGATGTGTGTGCGTGTGTGTGTGTGTGTTTTGTGTGTGTGTAGGCGTTAATGTGCGCCCGTGTTTGTGTCTGCGTGTTTCTGTGTGTGTTCGTGTGTGCGCGTTCGCCCGTTTTTGTATGTGCGTGTTTTTTTGTGTGTGTAATACATGTTTCTTGCTCACAATCATGACCAATATTCTAACATCAACATCTTTCTACCAGCCACCAATATTTCAACATCTACCAACATTCTAACACTCACCAACATTACCAAACAAACTCTGTGTCTATACAAACCTGCCCGCCCTCTCCCACGTGTTTTTTTTTTTAGTTGTATAATAGTCTTTTGTCTGTAATTGAGAATAATATTGCAGTAATTTTTGTTGTCGTGTGGATTTGTGTATTATGTGTGGATTTGTGTATTATGTGTGGATGTGTGTATTATGAAGTGATGGTCGTTGTGGGGCGGCGTTAGTAATACAAACTAAATGAGTCAGCCAATTGAATATGGTCAGGCTTAATTGGGGTGTATTACTACGTGTGTATGTATTTATTTTGTGTGTGTGTGTGTGTGTGTGTGTGTGTGTGTGTGTGTGTGTGTGTGTGTGTATCCGTGCTTGTATTTTGTACGTGTATGCCCTTGTCAACTGTACTTGTATCTTTTTACCAGGTATTTGTACCTGTACTCCTGATTGAATTACTGTAATTGTCGGTACTTAAACCCTACCTGTCTCTACTGTAACCTGTACCTTATTCTGTATCTGTCTTTGTAATTCATTCTGTATATGTACTATTAATTTTGAAGCTGTACCTGTTCCAACACTGTAACCTGTCCCAGCACTATAACCTCTCCCAGCACTGTAACCTGTCCCAGCACTATTACCCGTCCCAACACTGTAACCTGTCCCAGCACTATAACCTGTCCTAGCACTGTAACTTGTCCCAACACTGTAACCTGTCTTAGCACTGTAACCTGTCCCAACACTGTAACCTGTCCCAGCACTATAATCTGTCCCAGCACTATAGCCTATCCCAGCACTGTAACCTGTTCCAGCACTGTACCCCTCCCAGCACTATAACCTGTCCCAGCACTGTACCCCTCCCAGCACTATAACCTGTCCCAGCACTGTACCCCTCCCAGCACTATAACCTGTCCTAGCACTGTACCCCTCCCAGCACTATAACCTGTCCCAGCACTGTACCCCTCCCAGCACTATAACCTGTCCCAGCACTGTACCCCTCCCAGCACTATAACCTGTCCCAGCACTGTACCCCTCCCAGCACTATAACCTGTCCTAGCACTGTACCCCTCCCAGCACTATAACCTGTCCCAGCACTGTACCCCTCCCAGCACTATAACCTGTCCCAGCACTGTACCCCTCCCAGCACTATAACCTGTCCCAGCACTGTAACCTGTCCCTATGCTTTCACCTGTCTGTACATTAACTTCTACTTGTATTGCTCTATTTTCGAGGAATTGATTGGAGTTGAAGCCTGTGCGTGTGTAAGGTGTATGACAGATAAGTTAAGCTGCTACTGACTCTATATATATTATATATATATGTTTGTGCTTGTATTAGTATGCCATGTGCGTGTATTGGCTGTGGTGTGTGCGTGTATTGGCTGTGGTGTGATGGTGTGTGTGTGTGAAGTGTTGTTAAGAGACAGGGAACTACTGAGAACGGTGTGTGCGTGTATGTGAGTAAATGTATGTATGTATGTATGTATGTGTTTTGTTGTGTGTGTGTTCTGAGGACATGATATTGTGTTGTATGAATGTTGAGTGTTTGGGACGTGGGCTAAGTATAATGTATTTCTCTGTATATTAAATGCCTGTGTGGGTGATGAAACTGTGTATGTTGTATAATGTATGAGTACGTGCTGTTTGACGGGGATAGCATTAGTGGGATGAGGAGAGAGACTAGCAGTGAGGCAGCAGAAGCAGGAGAGAGCAGCAACAGCGGGCAGTAGTAGTAGTAGAGGATGAGGGGAGGGAGAGTGGACTGATTATAGGAAAGCGGAAAGAGGTGTTGGGTCATCAAAGGAGTAGGAGGAGGAGGCAGTGATTGGAGTGGAGGGGAGGGGAAGAAGACATACAGTAGACGGAGGAGGGGACATTGACAAGAGGAAGGGGGAGGTAGGTCGGGGGGGGGGAGGGGGAGAAGATAGGAAGTACAGTAGATGGAAAGGTAGAGAGACTAGGGGAGGAGAAGAAGGTTGCCGCGCCCCATGAGAGCAGTAATTAACCAAGACTTTCACTAATGCCCGGGCTGCACCACGTGATGACCTGCTAAATGTGCTCCACACTGCCCACTTTTTCTCCCATTGAGATAAAGTGGATGATCCGCCAGCCAAACTTAAAGGGGAGAGAGAGAGACACTAGCAGGAGGTGAGCGTGGCTGCTGCTGCTGCTTTCTTGATACACAATTACTGGGTTTTTTTCGCTGTTGTACCTCTGTAGATGTGCTCTGCTGTGCTCTGCTATTGTTACTGCTGTACCGTGGCTGTTAATGCTGTGGTTGCACCTGCGGCGGCATTGCTGACTTGCTTCCGTGCTGTTTTATTGACGCTGTCCTTGGTACTGCGTTTCATTAGCGCGCTGTTGTAGCCACAGGTATTAGAGTGCTGTTGCTGCTGTTAACTGTTGTTGCTGCTGTTAACTGCTAGTGCTACCAGTGTTGCTGTAGAGCTTAGTGCAAGATTCCATCCCCACCTCCTCCCTCCCACCACCCTCCCTCCCATCCCACCCACCACCACCTAATCTCCCCATCCACCACCACCTCCCATCCACACGACCACCATCCACCTCAATTTCACCTCCCATCCACCACCACCTCCCATCCACCACCACCTCCCATCCACCACCACCTCCCATCCACCACCTCGCCGCACACAGGTGGCACAGAGTGACCTGACTCTCTGTGTAAGCATCTTCATTACCTGGGTCCTCAGGAAGCCAAGAGAAGGAAGAAGAAAGAAAGATCTAAAGAAAAAATATACAGTCGAGGAACGTAGTAGTGAAGGCGGCCTCGCGCAGCCTCCAGCCTTGAGCACCTGCGTGACAGATTGAGCAGGAGGCAAGTGGCTGCGTCAGGTGCTAAGTCTTGGTTAGTCTCTGGCCAAGTTTAATTTGAAGAGTGAATATTCTGGGAAGATTTCTCCTTGTGCATTCCCCGGGGAGGTCAACTGTGAGGTAGTGTGGGGGAAGGGTGGTAGGAGGAGATGGTGGGAGGGATAGATGTTGGGGAAGAGAGAGGAGAAGGAAGGGAAACGCCCACACCACCATCACCACTATCATCAGCGGCGGTGTCTCGGTAGTGTGGTGACTCTCTCCCAACAGATCCCTAACTTGAACGCGTTAATATTGATAAGAATTTGTTTTCTTTTGTTTATTTGTTTGTTGTTGTTTACTTGTTTACATGACCGAGGTACAAGCCTGTAAACACACGTTGTATTGAAAACAACTGAGGCTGCTTCGAAAGAAAGAACTCTCGCTGTATTGAATGAAGAGAACTCCCTGTTATTAAAGAGAGAAACCAACGCCAAAATGAACGCGGAAAAAAATTGAAAAAATAACACATTAATCAAAGCTGGATGAAGGTAGAATTAAAAAAAAGACGGAAATGAACGCCAGATAGAAAACCAAAAAAAAATCGAATAACGCAAAAGCGAGAGAGAGAGAGAGAGAGAGAGAAAGCGAGAGAGAGAGAGATGAGCAGAATCCTGTACAAGGGAAGACGCGCCAACCTGACCTCACTCACTACTACCAGCATGTGTTCATACCTTGCTTGGACCCCTGACCAACTGTTGAGGAGGCAATCATTCTCACTTATTCATATAACCGAAAGACGTCTTCTATTTCTTTTTTCCTTCCTTCCTTCCTTCCTTCCTTCCTTCCTTCCTTCCTTCCTTCCTTCCTTCCTTCCTTCCTTCCTTCCTTCCTTCCTTCTTCCTTCCTTCTTTTTTTTTATCCTCTCCCCTCTCTATCTCACTTCTCACTCACTCCTCTACCCTTCCCTTACCTCAGTCATCTTGAAATGTGCGCACTAACCACTACTACCATCTCCACTACTACCACCACCACCTAACCACTACTACCACCACTAACCACTACTACCTACACCAACCATTAACCATTACTACCACCAACCACTAACACCACCATTTCCACTACCACCAACCACTACCAACAACCACTAACACCATCATCTCCTACCACCAACCACTAACCACCAACCACCAACCACTACCAACCACTACCAACCACTAACCACTAACTACTACCAACCACATACAACCACTCAACCACTACTACCACCATCTCACTATCAACCACTAACTACTACCATCTCCACCACCACCAACCACTAACCACTACCAACCACTAACCATTACTACCACCAACCACTAACACCACCATGTCCACTACCACCAACCACTAACTACTACCACCACTAACCACTACCAACCATCACCAACCACCATCTCCACTACTACCACCACCACCACCACCAGACGTCTCACTGTTAATAACTTCTTTGGTTGTCTCTAATTGAAGGTTGCCCCGTGACCTGTTGTCTAAGATTTTGAAACTCTCTCTCTCTCTCTCTCTCTCTCTCTCTCTCTCTCTCTCTCTCTCTCTCTCTCTCTCTCTCTCTCTCTCTCTCTCTCTCTCTCTCTCTCTCTCTCTCTCTCTCTCTCTCTCTCTCTCTCTCTCTCTCTCTCTCTCTCTCTCTCTCTCTCTCTCTCTCTCTCTCTCCTCTCTCTCTCTCAGAGATAGTTCACATCCTGGACACGGAGTAGTCAGGTTTCATCAAGGACTTATGCTCAAAGTTTTCATTACCCTGGTAGTTGGCTGGGGAGGAGGGGGGGGGGGTGAGGGAAATGAGGGAGGAGAAATTGTGGTGAGGGGAGGGGGGAAGTGGTGGTGAGGGGAGAGAGGGAGGAATGGTGGTGGTGAGGGGAAAGGGGGAGAGGTGATGAGAGGTTAACTAGGAGAAGGAAGGAAACGGGAAAGAAGAGAGTGAGGAAAGAGCAGAAGAAGAAAAAAAAATAGATAACAAAATATAAAACTACATAAAAAAAGAAACATCTAACAACAATTAAAAGTAACAAGAGAAGACAAATTACGTGACCAAAATAATAATAATAATAATAATAATAATAATAATAATAATAATAATAATAATAAAGTTCTCAACCCCCTTAAATTAAAAATAAAATAAAGTAACAAAATATAATAACAGAGATACAGAATAGAACTAATAAAGACTAGAAGACATTTAACTCCTTTAGTAATTAATAAAGTTCGAATAATTAAACATATTTAATTTGTATTTACTGAGTTGAATTACTTTTTTTTAATAGTCTTTTTTTTATTTGGTGAAATTAAAAAAAAATGGCGGGGAAACAAACGTTGGGGAGGTGGGGAAGACTTAAATGGTGGGGACCAGGTGGGGAAGACTGCTGGTTATAGGGGAGGGGGGGGGCAGGAGACGGTAGGCTAATTGTGAGAAAGCTGCTGCTGTTGTATAAGATTTTGCAAAAGAGTAGAATAAGTTGCCTGGGGGAGTGAGGAGGAGAGTGAAGGGGGGGGGATAGAGTGAAGGAAGAAGGAGGAATAGGGGGAAATAATGAAAGGGGAGGAGGAGGGAAGAATGAATGGGAGGAAGGAGGAGAGGGAAAATAATGAAGAGGGAGGAAGGAGGAGGGGAAAGAGGAAGGGGGGGGGATAGGAGTGAAGGGAAGAAGGTGAAGAGGGGAAATAATGAAGGGAGGAGGAGGAGGGAAGAATGAATGGGAGGAAGGAGGAGGAGAGGGAAAATAATGAAGAGGGAGGAAGGAGGAGGAGGAGGGGGAAAGAGGAAGGGGACGGCAGGAGGGGGGAGGGAGATTGAAGGAAGGAAGGGGCAGGAGGGAGAAGGAGGAAAGAGTGAAGGGGAGGAAGGAGGAGGGAGGGGGAAGAGGAAGAGGAGGAGAAAAGAGGGTGGAAGGGAGGAGGAGGAGGGGAAAGAGGAAGAGGAGAAAAGAGTGAAGGGGAGGGTAGCTGGAGGAGGAGGGGAGAAAGAGTGAAGTGAAGGAAAGAGAAATGAAGCTGGGGGAAGTGGTGCACAAAGGAAGGAAGGAGGTGGAAGCAAGGAAGTTGAAGAAAAAAAATTACGAAAAAAGAAAAAACAGGATGAGATGCAGAGGAGGAGAAAAGGAGGAGGAGGGGGAGAAGAAGGGGAAGAGAAGGGAGGGAGAAGGGGGTTTAAAGAGACAGAAGAACCAACTGGATGTCTTTGCAGTAGTTTAAGTGAGATCACTAAGAGGGGGATAAGAGGGGAAGGGGGGGAGGGGGGGAGGAGGAGGGGGAGAGGAGTGAGGGATGAGAGAGAAGAGGTGAAGGGGGGGATAAGAGAATAGGTGGGAGGGGTCGAGAGAATAGGTGGGAGGAGAGTGGAAGGACACTTAGGCTAATGAGTCGTCCTCACTGGAAGAGTTTTGGTTCACAAGTCCTTAAATCACTCGAGGTGATTTGAGTCAGTTTACCACTTCGTAGTCATTTGAGTCAGTCAGTCTACCAGCCTGTGTCATTGTGTCATTGTCAGCTCGATCAGTCTAGCGACGTCAGCACCACCACTAATGCTACCACCACCACCACCACTGCCACCACTGCCACTGCCACCGCCACCGCCACCGCCACCGCCACCACCACGACCACTACGACCACCACCACGACCCCACCATCACCACTACGGACCGCCACCACCATCACTACGACCGCCACCACCAATGACCCCACCATCACCACTCACATGACCGCCACCACCATCACTACGACCGCCACCACCACCATCACTACATGACCGCCACCACCACTTCCCCACCATCACCACTACGACCGCCACCACCATCACTACGACCGCCACCACCACCACCACTACGACCACCACCACGACCCCCACCACCACCACTACGACCGCCACCACCACCATACTGTGTTAAGCTGTAGAGGTCATCAGACTAGTGGTGTGAAAATGAATTGAATATATCTGATTGAATTGCCCTCCGCCCTACTGCTGCCCTCACTCACAATGTATTGCCCTGGTTCACTTGCCCATGCACTCGCACACAATGTATTAACCCGCCCCACTTGCCAACGCTCGATGTATTGCCCTGATTCACTTGGCCACACTCAATATAATAAGTTAGGCACATGTCTCTGCTTGAAATGTATTGCCCTCTTCACTTGCCCACACAATACATTACCCTGGTCATACACTGTTCTCTGCAATGGGGCATCGCTGTCCACTTAACTTCTAATGTATAGCAAATTCTCGGTAGTGTAACCTGACACACCTTACTTGTTTATGTGTAGTGCAAACACCTGATTTTATACGTCAAAACCAGACACCTGTTTACCTGGTAGGGAGTCAGGTTATTGGCAGACAAACACCTGCTCATATGCGTCAGATGAGACACTTGTTTACCTGACAGGCAGTCACAGATGAGACACAATAATGGGCCAAATTAATATAACTGGGAGTGATGACCCCGGCGCGGCTGCCATTAGCATCAAAGGCCGCCTCGTCTGTCAATGTATACACCAAAAATGGCCTTTTGAAGAACGTATTGGGCCATAGTCAATTTTCCTCTACTGATGCCTGTTTAATTTGGAGTGAAAATGAACACTTTTTTTTTCTGGTGTTAAGCGAGTGTCCTGTGTGTGTGTGTGTGTGTGTGTGTGTGTGTGTGCGTGCGCGAGAGAGATTTGCGATCGTGCGTTTATATTTGTGTGTGTAAGAGAGAGATATTTGTGTTATTGTTTGTGTGTGTTTTGATTTGTGATTGCACATGTGTGTGTATATATGTGCAAGTGCTGCGTGTATATGTCAGGTTGTGTTTGTCTGCGTGTTTGTGTGCAGGTTTATGTATGTGTATGAATGGGTTTATACACGTGTAAAATTATGTATATTGCATTAAGACTCGAATGTATTCCGTATTAATGGTAAAGTATATTCTGTATATAATATTTAAGTGTATTTTGTATTTAATAGAATCAAATCAAATATATTCTGTAATATAATAGTGGAGTGTATTTAGTGAGGTGTGTACAGTATAAATCTGGGTGGCCGGTGCCGAGTCGTCCCTCACGTGGCGTCAGGTCCGACCAGGCCTCAAAAAATATGAGGAAAACTTTGTCTCGTGTGTGTGTGTGTGTAATAATAATAATAATAATAATAATAATAATAATAATAATAATAAACGGTTTATTAATAGAGTGCAGCCGGTGACTGAAAATATACAAACTTACATGTGATTTAGACATAATAATAATATACGTTCAATACATTTACAGGGCTGTACACTTGTACAGTACATAAATCAGGAGCTGTTTATTATTTTAACAATAGATGGGATGGTGCTATTCCTATATCTATCAGTGCGGGCTCTTATGGGCTGAATTTTGTTGTAGTGGCGGACTGCGTGAGGTGGGTGGGGGGCTGCAGGAGGTGGCGATGACGAGGGTGGTGCAGTTGTTCACTACCAAACCCTGCTAGTGGGTGGTGGTGGAGGTCACTGAGGGATGACATTTCCAAGGTGGAGTTAACGTTGTTGTAGCCGGACTAGTCTGCGCAGAGCATGATTCTGCAGGCCCTCTTCTGTACCTTCTCTAGCTGACGTTGTTGGGTAGAGTTGAGAGAAGACGACCAGGCTGGTGACGCATACGTTAGTTTGGGGAGAATAAAGGCGTTGTAGATGGTCCTCAGCTCTGGCGTGGGTGCCCCAAGTGACTTAAGTCGTCGTAGAATGTAGAGTCGGTACGAGGCTGCCTTGATTGTGTGTGTGTTGTTGCGTTGTGTATTTGTATATATTTGTGTGTGTGTATTGTATGTCGTGTGTATGTCTGGTCGTTGTTTCCAGCATTTGTCTCTAGTGTTTCCTTAGGTTATAGAGCCTAACTACACTTTCCCGTTTCTAAATGGAACTTACAAACCTCTATGTAAATAAAACGACTTACATTCCGAGTCATATAAGATATATAGACAGATAAACAAGGTGAGATATTATACCATGATATATAACCGGCTGTGAAAATGACAGGTGCAAACACTGACCTGGGTCGAACAAGGTCGCCCTCCCTGTGGCAAATACCTACGGGAAATACCGTTTATCGACGTCACTGACACGAAAGGAACTCTGGATGTCATGCTTCATTTCATTCGCTCTTCCCTTTCTTGAGGTATTGATCAGGAGTCTAACGTGTATTGCCATTGTCCATATTCTTTAGGTAGGTTAAGGCATGAAGGAATTTAGGGTCAGGAAGTCAGTATTAACTTGTACTTACCACCACCTACCCACCACCACCACCACCTACCACCACCACCACCACCACCACCTACCACCACCTACCACCACCACCTACCACCACCAGCCACCACCACCACACACCTACCACCACCACCTACCACCTACAACCACAAAGCTATCACCTACCATCAAAGTTTAGCAGCAAGTTCAGAATCAATCAGAGTTTGAGTGGAGGTGCAGGTGGGGGGGTGTACCGTGAGGGTTTGGATAATATCTGTTTGATGGCATGATTTTCCTTCAATCAATCAAGAGGTAGAGTTGATAGAGAGGTTTATTTATTTATTTTATTTATTATTTCACTTATGATTAATGGATAAAGAGAATAGTATAGTTTACCCTTTGATTTATTTTGGTGTCATTTAATCCCGTTTTCTGTTCGTTCTTTCTATAAACAGTGACATACATGTTTATTCTGATGTCTCTCTCTCTCTCTCTCTCTCTCTCTCTCTCTCTCTCTCTCTCTCTCTCTCTCTCTCTCTCTCTCTCTCTCTCTCATCGCATTTCCTCTTTATTTCTTCATTTCTTTTCGACATTTATTCTTTTCCCTTCCTCCTCTTCCTCGTCTTCTCCCCCCTTCTCGTCTTATTTTTCCTACTCCTGTGTTTTCCGCTGTCTACGTCATATCCACACAGTGTACATCATATCCACACACTGTACATCATATCCACACAGCGTACATCATATCCACACAGCGTACATCATATCCACACAATGTACATCATATCCACACAGTGTAGGTCATATCCACAGTGTACATAATATCCACAATATGTACATCATATCCACACAGTGTAGATCATATCCCCACAGTGTAGATCATATCCACACAGTATACATCATATCCACATGGTGTTAGCCCAGCATCCTCACAGTATTTGTGCCTTATCCACACAGTATACATCATATCCACATGGTGTTAGCCCAGCATCCTCACAGTGTTTGTGCCTTATCCACACAGTATGCTGGTAGAGTCGCGTAATGCATGTGGTTTCAGCTAAGTGTATTTTAGCGTGTATTTGTCACCAGTTTAAATTTCGCGCAATTGCCTCGCATATATTTGTGTTGGATATTACGGTGTGTTGGGGAGTTTATGTGTTGGTGTGTGCTTTGTGTTTAACTCTGTGTGTGTCTGTTTGTCTGTCTGTGTTGTGTGTTTGTTTGTGTTGTGTGTTGTGTGTTTGTCTGTCTGTCTGTTTGTGTGTTAGTTTGTGTTGTGTGTTTGTTTGTGTGTGTGTCGTGTTTTTATTTTGTTTTTTTTGTCTGTGTTGTAGTGTGTGTATTTTGTTTGTGTGTTTTTGTTTGTTTATATGTGAGTTTTGAGTGCGTGTGTGTGAATATTTCCACACACACACACACACACACACTCGCTCCATTAAGCCTTAAAACGCAACTCACTTTTTGTCAGATAACGATAACATTTTTCTTTTTATAGTTGTACCTTAATGGAAAGGCTAAGATGATAGGTTAGGTGCGGTTGGGTTAATAACGATGTCAAACAAGAAATTATCGATATTTTGAACTACTTGTGTGTGACTGTGCGGGTGTGTGTATCTGTGTGTGACTGTGCGGGTGTGTGTATCTGTGTGTGACTTTGCGGGTGTGTGTATCTGTGTGTGACTGTGCGTGTGTGTGTGTCTGTGTGTGACTGTGCGTGTGTGTGTATCTGTGTGTGACTGTGCGGGTGTGTGTATCTGTGTGTGACTTTGCGGGTGTGTGTGTATCTGTGTGTGACTGTGCGGGTGTGTGTATCTGTGTGTGACTGTGCGGGTGTGTGTATCTGTGTGTGACTTTGCGGGTGTGTGTATCTGTGTGTGACTGTGCGTGTGTGTGTGTCTGTGTGTGACTGTGCGTGTGTGTGTATCTGTGTGTGACTGTGCGGGTGTGTGTATCTGTGTGTGACTTTGCGGGTGTGTGGGCGTCTTAAGGTGTTGTATAATGATGTAAACTTAACTTAAAGGTGGGAGGCAGGTGAGGGTAGACGGAGGTATTAGTTCATCTCAGTGGACCAACTCAGCTCACCTGTGCTCATCTCAGTGGACCAGCTCAGCTCACCTGTACACCATAACTGAACACGGTATTGAAGTTTTATTCTGATATATTGTCACTATATACCGCTGGTCTAACACTATAGTTGTGGTATAGTGCGGTATAGTGCACAGGAAGCATCACATAACGAAGTATACTGTAACCTGGAATAACTCGCACATATATACTGTAGTGTTATGCGTTATGATGTTTTTTTCTAGGAATTTTAACATTGTATAACGTTGTTTAACACGGTGTATATAACGTTATAACGCTGTGTAATGCGGTATAACGAAATTTATTGCAGACTATTATAGATTGAAGGTATAACAATACACACACACACACACACACACACACACACACACACACACCAAGGCAAGTGTGTCTGATAAAGACCATTGGAAAACGCGATACAATTTCCCTGATTAAAAGAGCACCGGCGTTTAGTATTCAGGTAATTGTGGTTTACGTAGACCTGTGTTGTTGATTACAATGTAGACATTTTTGGGGAAGGGGGTGATGGGGGAGGGGATGACGGGGTGGGAAGGGGGTGAGAGGGAGGATGGGAAGGAGGGGGTCTGAGAGGGGGTAAGCCATTTTAGTTGATGAGTTTGTTTATACAAAGTGAACGTTTCTTTTTATAGATGCTTCATGTGTGTGTGTGTGTGTGTGTGTGTGTGTGTCCATTAACAGTATTACAATGAACGTCAGTGTGTGTTTTTTCCACGGCTCTTACTGTGTTGCTGCGTAATGTTTCTTTCCGTTTGTTTTTAATTTTCGGCGTCAACAGTAGTGGCGGTCATTCTGGTAAAGGAAAATATAGCATCTGTGTTTTGGGGAGGTGGGGTGGAGGAGACGAAAGGGGGGGAGATGGGGTTGACGATGGAGTGGGAGATGTGGATTGTTGCGAGGCTGGGTGGGGGAGGGAGATGGGAAAGGTGAGAGGGAGATGAGGTAGGTGAGTGGGGTAGGTGAAGGAAGGGGGGGGGAGGTGAAAGGGGGGTGACCACCAACAACAACAAGGTTCATATTTTAATTCGTACATTGGCGAGTTAAATTATCATTTGTCGTCACGTCACTCTGATTGATTCCCCGACAGGTGTTGTGTTTGTGGAGCCATTATGATAATTACAGGTGTGTGAGAGAGAGAGAGAGAGAGAGAGAGATAGAGAGAGAGAGAGAGAGAGAGAGAGAGTACTGAATAATAGCCAGACAAAGATTTAACTGTATAAGATAAATAATAAATATTAAACACTAATACTAGTTAGTCCCGAAGGATGGTAAATTATTTGGTATCCGTGTAAGTAGGACGTAGCTTAAGCCGGATTCCATGATGAAGCCGAGATAGTTAGTGGCTTGTGAGCGGCTTTGGGAAATGGTAGTCGGCTTTACGTGGGTTGATGGAAGAACACGTAGGAAAGGTGGGAGGGGTGGGGGGGGGGTGCCTGCTATCTACTACCAGCACCGAGAAATGGATAAAGTGGATTAGTTAGCGGGGATGGATTGATGAACTGAAGGGGTTGGGGTGATGAATGGTTGGGTTGATGGATTGATTAGTTCAGGCACTGGGGGAGAGAGTTATTGATGACTATGACGAGTTGAGTTGAGGTAGAGATGAGTGGATGAATTGATAGTTTAAAGAGTTGATGTGTTCCCACGACCTCATTATGTCTCACCTGTCTTAAGACTTAATTAAATGACACCTATCGAGCAACACACACATATATGCACGGCATTTGCTCATATCTTCCACACACCTGTAATTAATATGAAGCCAGAGGGTACTTGGCTGGCTGGCTCGTGTGTGTCTTGACCTGAGGTTCGAAATTTCTACATCTTGGGGAGGGGGTGGGGGGATCCTGGAGGGAAATTATTGAGAGAAGTAACGAAAGAAAACGTTATCTCCATCGTTACGTCAATGGGAGAAAGTATGAACACAATGTCGTTTCGCTTCGCCAGCTCGAGCAGTAGTTAGAGCCTGGCGTTATTGAATTAGTATATATAGCCATAATATTATAAAGTGATGAACAATGACAACAATATTGGCTGAGCCCTTCGAGTGAAGCTTCCCGCACTGAGGCGTTGATTTACGGCTTCTGCCTTCACTGATGATCTTGTAGGGTCCCGCTCCTCCTGGGCATTGTGAACCTCGCAAGACTTCCACAGCCTGTGTAAGTGTCTGTGAGGGTTGTCTGCTGACCTGGTTGAGGGTTGCCTGCTGGCCTGGTTGAGGGTTGTCTGCTAGCCTGGTTGAGGGTTGCCTGCTGGCCTGGTTGAGGGTTGCCTGCTGGTTTTAATTTCAAGACTCCAGCTGAGACACATCAGAGAGAGAGAGAGAGAGAGAGAGAGAGAGAGAGAGAGAGAGCCCAACTCCACCGAACCCAGGACGTCGATTCTATAGGATGGTTGATTAATTTCTTTTAAAGTGTGCTCCTGCGTTGGCGACCCTGAATAGACTCATTTGAGTGTGTGTGCAAACAGAAGCAATCCGGGTTGATTAATATGGAAGTAGTAGAGACTAGATTGACTTAAGACGACGGCAAGAATATAAATATCAAGAAGATTTATACGTGTTTTACTGTTTTAGGATTGTGGTCAAAGAGTTGGGGAGCACCACTGGGTCTTGTGTATATACTGTGTAACTTGTGGGATATTTTTTAAAAGTTAACCCCGGAATGTTTTACGTATCCGTTTTCTTTTAATGTTTTTTTTTTATTTGTTTGATGTGTTTTGATATTTTTGGTTTTGTTTATTTTTTCCTTTTGTAATTTTGGTTTTCTCGTTTCTTCTTTTATTTATTTATTTATTTTTTTTATTTGTTTTTTGTAACTACGGCGTCTTTTTCTCTTCCCCTTTAGTTTCTCTCCTGCCTTTTCATCCTCCTCCTCCTCCCACTACTTTACCTCTCCTCCTCCTCTCCTCCGCCTACCTTTTCCTACCCTTTCTCACCCCCCTCTCCTCCCCCCTTCCCCCTCCCCTCCCCCTTCCCTTCCCCTCTCTTCTGCCTCAGCTGCTCTCCCAACACTCAACTCAGACAAAATTATAATTAACTTAACACAAACGTCCAAAGTTGCGTAATTTCTCAGTGTTGTTTGGCGTAGCAAGATTACCTTCATGAATAGAAAAGGTGATGTAGCCTGGGTCAACCGGCTGTGTGTGTGTCCCTCCTACCACTCTTCCTTTTTCTGCTACCATTACCTACCACAACTACCAACGAGGTATCTATTCCTACTACCAGAACCATTACCACAACCACCATTACTACTTCCACTACCACCATTACCATTACCACCATTACCACCATTACCACTACCACAACCACTACCACCATTACCACTACCACCATTACTACTACCACAACCGCCATTACCACTACCACTACCACCGCTACCACCATTACCACTACCACAACCACCATTACCACTACCACTACCACCACTACCACCATTACCACTACCATAACCACCATTACCACTACCACAACCGTCATTACCATTCAACACGCTATGGCTATGTCTACTTGAGTTACATTGAAAAAAACACACACACACACACACTGAATTTGTTTTAGAGGTGAACTTTGAGTATTAAACTAAACAAGGTGACCCCCCCCCCCTTCCCTGTTCACAGCTGCTACCGTGATACTCATGTTAGTAAAGGTTAATTGAGAGAGAGGGAGGGAGCGGGGATTGGAGAGAGGATGGGGAATGGGGATTTATGTTGTCTAACCCAATTCATGTGTGCTTGCATGGGTGGGGTGATGGGTGATGGTAAGGGAAGGGGAAATGGTTGTGGTGGGGGAGTTGGTAGGTGTAATGGTGGGTGGATTGGTTAGAGTAGGGGTGTGTCTGGGTATACAGTGGGGGGTGTAGAGGGAATGGGTAAGGGGTGGAAGTGGGAGAGTAGGAGGGATGGTTAGGGAGTGGGAGTAAGAGGGTTGGTTAAGGAGTAGGAGGGATGGGTAGGGAGTGGGAGTAAGAGGGATGGTTAAGGAGTAGGAGGGATGGGTAGGGAGTGGGAGTAAGAGGGATGGTTAAGGAGTAGGAGGGATGGGTAGGGAGTGGGAGTAAGAGGGTTAGGTAAATAAGGGAAGTAAAGGGATTAGAAGGGAGGTGTGGGGGAGTGACTGTTAAAGCGGACCGAGCAGAGATGTGAGATTGAAATTATAGATGGATAGTTACAGTGTATATAAATAGATAGATGGATAGATAAAGCTAATAAACGGTGTGTGTGTGTGTGTGTGTGTGTGTGTTACTCCTCCAACACGGGCTGGACAAACACCAAGTTCTCTCACAAGCGATAAATTTATTTCGTCTAGACTCAGAGGGATCAGGTGTTATGTCCTTCAGGAAAAAAAAAAACCACTCACAGGTGTTTTTTCACTCCGATAAAACAAGTGTTGGTGTAAAGCCTCGCTGGAACACGGTCACTCAGCTCACCTCCAATACAAAAAGTAACACGAAGGATAAAAAAGCAACTAAGGAACATAAAAAATTCAGGGGTTAATCCTTACTTATTTAGAGGCTGAAACGTGAAATATATTCTGGTTGAAGTTTAAATCCCTTTGACGATGATGGCTTTAACCCCCTTGAGGATGATGGCTTTTTAACCCCTTGAGGATGATGGTTTTTTAACCCCTTGAGGATGATGGCATTTTAACCCCTTTAAGGATCGTGGCTTTAACCCACTTAAGGATGGTGGCTTTAACCCCCTTAAGGATGGTGGCTTTAACCCCCTTGAGGATAGTGGCTTTAACCCCCTTGAGGATGATGGCATTTTAACCCCCTTAAGGATCGTGGCTTTAACCCCCTTAAGGATGGTGGCTTTAACCCCTTGAGGATGATGGCATTTTAACCCCTTTAAGGATGGTGGCTTTAACCCACTTAAGGATGGTGGCTTTAACCCCCTTAAGGATAGTGGCTTTAACCCCCTTGAGGATGATGGCATTTTAACCCCCTTAAGGATCGTGGCTTTAACCCCCTTAAGGATGGTGGCTTTAACCCCTTGAGGATGGTGGTTTTAATCCCTTGAGGATGGTGACTTTAACCCCTTGAGGATGGTGGCTTTAACCCCTTGAGGATGGTAGCTTTAACCCTTTGAGGATGGTGGCTTTAACCCCTTGGGGACAATGACTTGACCAGGCATCGTACTCAAGAGGTTAATGTCGTTTCATATGTAGTCTTAGATTTATCATTTCAAGGTAACTCTGGAAATTGTATGACAAACAGAATAATGACGGTGCCGTTAGCAAACAACTGGTGTAAACAGGATGAATGGCGTAATAAACAGGTATAAACAGAAGATGACTGACTTAAGTAAACAAAATGTGTAAACAGATGATAGTAACGCAAGCAAACATCATTTATAAAGAGAAGGCAATGATAACGTCAGCAAACAGGTGTAACCAGAAAATGGCAATAATGATATAAGTAAACAACAGGTGCAAACAAACTAACTTAGCTCGGTGACCCTAGAGACATGAGGGTGTAGGCTTCAGGTGTGTGTCAGGTGTTGTCGCAGGTGTGTGTCAGGTGTAGCCGTGAGGAGGGTACTTGTTGAGGGCCTACGTTTTACCTCTGCTGGTGTAGTAGTGGTGGTAGTAGTCGGAGAAGTAGTAGTCGTAGTAGTGGGAGTGGTAGTAGTAGTAGGAGGAAGAGTAGTAGCAGTAGTGGTAGGAGGAGGAGGAGGAGGAGGAAAAGAAGTAGTAGAAGAGGTAGAGGTGGCGGTGGTAGGAGGAAGAGGAGAAGTGGTTGTGGTAGCAGCAGTAGTAGTGGTAGTAGTTGGAGACGTAGTGGTTGTGGTAGCGGTAGAAAGAGGAAAGGGAAGATAAATAGTAGCAGTAGAGGTAGTAGCAGTAGAGGTAGTAGCAGTAGAGGTAGTAGCAGTAGAGGTAGTAGCAGGGGGAGGAGGAGGAGGAGCGGCGGTACTCTGGGGAAGTCCGTGTAATTTTTGTCCAGGTGGAGGTGAGAGCAGGTCCTTGATGCATAGGCGCTGTTATATGTGGTAGTGTGTGTTGGAGTGTTAGGTGGATGTGTGTGGTGGAGTGGTAGGTGGATGTTCCTGGTAGTGTGTGTTTGGTAGTGTGTGGTAAGTGTGTGTGTAATTAATAATAATAATAATTAACGGTTTATTGAAAAAGTTCGGCAGCCCGAAGGCTGAAAATATACAGTGAACAAAAATGACTTATTATACACAATACAAAGACATGGGGTGGGTGGGTCGTTTAACAAAAGCTTTCATTACTAAAAGGAGAAGGAACAATGATTGAACATACAAATTATTATAGTTTACAGTTGATGGCCCGGGCTGGTCTCTTGCCATACTGTTTGAGGTCACATAGGCCACCTGGTGTAGTGAGTCGTCCATAGATGTTGACATGTAGGACCTCACGTGGTCATGGAGACACCGGGTGGTGTGGTGTTCACGTGGTACAGTGACTCGTCCTCGGGTGTTGATAAGAGGGACCTCACGTGGTGTGTGTGTGTGTGTGTGTGTGTGTGTAATGACGCTTGTGGTAAACAGCAAGAATGTCCTCAAGCACCCCCGATTCAATGTAGTAATTACAAAGTTCATGTTGCAATAAGCCAGGTGGCCTGAAATCTTTGACAGTGTCATATTCAATAATACAGTGTTCAAGTGTACTGTATGCTTTAAAGGTTTATCACAAAGTTTAAATGCTGAGTGTTCCGGTATGGGTACAGCGTTACTAACTTGCCAGATGTGTCTGTATCCTAGCCTAATTCTGGCCACGACTACATCACAGTCTAGTTCTGTCCTTGTGTTGGCCATTCCGTGTTGTGGTGGTAAGAAGGTTCTAGCATATCGTAATACAAACAGACAGACACACACACACAACAACAAATATATACCTGGAGAATTTGGGGACAGGTAAAGACGAGGAGGAAGGTGTACTAGTGTGAAGGAAGGGGACATTGACGATGGAGGAAGGGGTGGGGGTAATGGAGTGGAAGGGAGGAGGAAGAGGCGTTGATGGGAGTGGCGGAAACAGAAGGTGGAAAAGGGGGAAATGGGAGAGGCGGAGACGGGAGAAGAAACGTAAGAGAAACATGTTGGAAGAAGGGGAAGTAAGGAAGGGAAGAGGAGGAGGAGGAGAATGTAAGGTGAGGAAGTAGGGAGACAAAGAAAGGGGGAAGAAGTGGTGTACTGTATTGTTAAGATGATGGAGGTGATGGTGTGGCGGTGGTAAGTGTGGTAGAGGAGAGAGAAGGAAGGGGAAGAGAAGGAGGTGGAGGAGGAGAGAGGTATGAGTAGGCCAGAGAGTTCCTTTGTAAACTACTGAGAGGGGAAGAGAGGGCGTAGGGGAGGGAGAGATAGAGGGTAGAGGGGAGAGGAGATCCTAAGGAAGGAGGGGAGGAATGAGGGGAAGAAATGGGAAGGAAGGAGAGGGGATGGGAAGGGGAGAGCTCATCACAAGGCTTGAATTGGACTCTTTCAGGTATTTTTAATCAATGGTTTGTTGACTTGTGAATGTTGGAGAGGGATTGTGGTGGGGATATATAAGGAGTGGGGCCGTGGTCGGTGAAGAGGGAAGGAAAAGGGGAGTGGGAGGCCGTGGGTGAAAGAGGAGAAAAAAGGAGAGAAATGGGAAGGAAAATAGAAATTGAAGGGGGTGGGATAAGGTAAAATGAAGGGGGGAGTAATGTGAGGGGAGATCATCACGTCCCTCCTTTGTCCCTATTCGTAAATGGGGTGATGGTGAGTAGGGTAAGTGACCGTAAATGGGGAAATAGGGTGTAACGAGAGAGGGAGGTTGTAAAGAGGACCAAAGCCAGTAGGGAGAGAGTAGGAGCTGTAAAGTGAGAGAATGTTTGTACTTGGATTCTCCCTTGAAGTGTGGAGGTGTGAGGATAATAGGGAGGTGAGGAGAATGGGGAGGAGTGAGGGATAATGAGGGAGGAGTTAGGGAGGAATATAGGGGAGTGAGTGAGGGAGAATAGAGGAATTGAGGAGGAGAATGAGGGAGGGTGGAGAAGAGATAGAAGGAGGAGAGGAAAGAATAGGGAGGTGAGAGAGGCGGGAATCATGAGGAGTGTAGAATTGGGGAAGTTAGTGTTTAAAAGAATGGGTGGGGAAGGAGGAGAGGAGGGGGCGGTGGGGTTGAGAAGGTACAGGAAGCGTTTGTATTTTCACTAAGTATTTTTTATTCTCCTCTTGGAAACAGGACGAAGGGTAAGGAAGTGTGTTGATAAAATAGGGGAGATGAGACAGAGAGGGAGGAGGGAGTGACCATAGAGAAGGGAGGGAGTGGAGAGTTGGAAAGAGACAGGGGAGTGGAGATGAAAGAGGAGCGGACAGGGGAGAATTGAAAGATGAAGAAGGGGGGAGAGGGAGGAGGGGGGGTGAGAGAAGATAAGTAAAAGAAAGGAAGAATATGAGCGGGACAAAAGAGGTGAGAGAGCAATGGCCAGGTGAGAAGATAGTAGACGTATGTAAGGAAGGAGGGGGGGTGAGGGAGGGTGGTTAAGGGGGGGGAGAACAGGTGAGGAGGGATTGTCAAGGTGTGAGGTAAGACGAGCCACACCATCACCACTACTACCACTAACACCACCAACACCACCACACAACCTCCATCACACCACCGCCACACCACCACTACCGCATCACCACTACCGCACCACCACTACCGCACCACCACCACACAGCTTCATGAGATTAGTTTCTCCATTTACAGATTGCCGCGACCGCCCACACTTACCTACCTGGTGGGCGGCGGTGTGGGTGGCCAAGGGAGGACGTGGAGGGGGGAGGTAGTCTGGGCGGCTGAGGGAAGGCGGCTGAGAGATTTAGGTTAGGTTAGGTCAGGTCAGGTCAGGTTGTTAGGTCAGGTTAGGTCAAAACAGGTTAGGTTGGTACAGGAGAGGCCAGATATGGTTACGTTAGGTTAAAGATGGGATGGCACGTCTCAGGATGGGGGTGGGTGGAATGGGTGGGCAGTCTCATGGTGGGGGTGGGTGAGTGGGTTGAAAAGAAGGGACGAGAGGAGGGAGAGGGGTGATATTTGGTGCTTAAGGGGGAAGTGTACTTGAGAGGGATAGAAGGAGAAGGAGAGGGAGGGGTATAGGAGGAGAGGGAGGGGTTAGAAGGGGAAAGGGAACTGTGAGAGAGGGGTGATGAACGCGAGGGAGGATAAGAGGAAGGATGATAGAGGATGGAAGGGATGATAAAGGATGGAAGATGAGGATGGGAGGGAAGAAAGGGAGGATACTGGTATGGGAGGGAAGAAATGGAGGATAAGAGGAAGGGAGACGAGGATGGGTGCGGGGAAAGGGAAGATAATAGGAAGGGAAATGAGAACGGAAGGGAGGAAAGAGAGAATAAGAGGTTGAATGGAAGGGAGGGATTCAATAATATATCCCCACTTACCCCTTTGCCACCATTACCTGTAGAAGGTCACCATCATTAACAGCAAAAGAAACCATCGTTAATAAATGGATACAAAAAGGGTCGTTATTCAACACCCAATTCAGCAGTTACGATCACCATTGAAAAAAAAGAAGAAGTCAATTTCACCTGTAGAAAGATTTAGTCCTTCACCAAGAGATCATTATTGGTGACTAGTGAAAAATAAATCACTCTATTGCTCACCAAACTAACACCACTCCTTCAAGTTATCACCATTCAGATCTGACTTCCTTTTACGCCCCCTCCATCCTACTTCCATTCCCTCCATCCTACTTCCACTCCTCTTCCCACTTCCCTCTTCTCCCTCACCCCGCTTTCCTTTCCTTCCCCTCCATTCTCCCTTACTCAGGCCTCCTTCTTCCCATTTCCCCTCCCCTATTCTCCCCTCTACCAATCTACCAATTTCCCCTCCCTTACTCTTCTCTCCTCCCTCTTCTCTTTCCCCTCTCTTACTCTTCTCTCCTTCCTCTTCTCTTTCCCCTCCCTCACTCTTCTCTCCTCCCTCTTCTCTTTCCCCTCTCTTACTCTTCTCTCCTTCCTCTTCTCTTTCCCCTCCCTCACTCTTCTCTCCTCCCTCTTCTCTTTCCCCTCACTCCTCCCCTTCCTCCTCCTATATGTAGCTCCTCTCTGGCAAATTGGGTACCATTTGATAAAGGATGTAGGTACGCCCTTCTTTTCCAACTCCTTCCCTCTCCTCCCTCCCCATACGCTGAATTCCCCACTTGAGTTGGAGGACCTTGAACATGACTAAGGTAAGCTGGGTAAAGGTAATATTAATTACATTATGAGACGCATTTTAGATATGTGCGTGTAGGAGGGAGGGGTGAGGGTAGGGGGGGAGGAGGAAACGGGGTGAGGGTGGGTAGGGGTGAGGGGGAACGGGGTGAGGGGAAGGAAGGAAGGGAGGGATGTCGACAAAGAAGGGAGGAGAAGGTAAAGAGTGTACTAAGGGTGACACAACACCAGCTGACTACCTAAACAACACCTGTCGTAGGGGAAGCTGGAGCAAGTGACGGCGTTGTCTTGAGATCACAGGACAGAGGGAAGCTACCTAGAGTGGGTGGAGGGGAGTGGGTGGAGGGGAGAGGGTGGAGGGGAGAGGGTGGAGGGGGGTAAGATGAAGGTAGTTACGTATAGGCTCTACTGATCACGTGTTGTTTACTCTCCATACTACGTGGTTTGTGGGTCACGTAGGAGGCGGTAGTATTCGGTGTGTGTGTGTGTGTGGACGTGACCCATCAAGACCTCAGACACGTTCTATAATGGGTGTCTCTCCTCATGATGATAAAATGAGTATTGATGATGATAATATCGAGTCCTGAATATTAGTAATAATGTTGATGAAAGGTTTCAACGTGTCATAATAATGCCTCTGATACACCATTATACAAAAATAGTATTGATTGTAATTATGACTGATAATGAATCATATTTTTCTGACAGACAAACTAACACCATCTGTCTCTCTCCTCAGGTACCTACCATCTGGAGTCTTGTACACCATCTGTCGTGAGTACACATCACTTTAATGTTATATTTTCATTGTCAAATATAAATTTTTGTCTGTAATATTTGAAATAACTTTAAGGTAGATACATAAAAGATGCAACTTACTGTGACGCAGACATCACCTGTCCGAGTACACTGCCCGGCCTGGTGACTAGAAAAACACCTGCCACATATTGAAAAAAAGATCTACCACCATCAAGAAGTGTACAAGAACATCTGTACACTACTACAGTTAATAACTCTACGAGAACACTTGTACGACGCTACTATCAGCCAAGACTCGTTTTAGACATGTTGTGTAATGAACTGTATTTATGTCTGTGTGTGAGAATATTGTGACCATCCCCTCAGCCTGGCGTCAGTGAGCGGTAAGTACTGTACAGGAAGGAGGTGAGATCATCCTACTTGAGGTGTTTCCCTGTAAGGTCTTCCCTCAGGAGTACCAAGATTTTGTTAATTATTTTATTATTATTATTATTTTTTTTTGCCAAACTCGTATCGGCAGGTGAAGCATTTTGGGCTATTTAGTGTTTTACCTGAGTCGTTGAGTAGGTCATGTTGTTTACCTGATCACGTAAAAGTTAATGTGTTTTCCCGATTCTCATGTGTAAATGAAACATACATGTGTTGAACCTGTGTGTGTGTGGGAGGTGGGGGAGGGATACTCCAACAAAGGGGGTTTAAAGGACTCGCCTCTTTTCCCTACTTTTCTCCTTTCGTCTTCATTTTCCCCTAATTTTCCTCTTCTTCGATCCCTCCTTCGTTCGTTTCCCTCGTTTCCACCTTCCCCTTTTTTCCCCCCCCTCCCCCCTTTTCCCCACCCTCCCCCTTTTCCCCATCTCCCACCTTCCTTTTCCCATCTCCCACCTCCTCCTTTCCCTTCCCAGGTAGAGGAGGGAAGAGGTGGATCAAAGGGAGAATGAGGCCGCTGGGGAAGTTGGTCTGACAGTTTGACGAGGCAACAGCCTCCGGGGACACAAACACGCCCTCCCACCCTCCATTTCTCCTCTCTCTCTCCCTTTATACTTGTCTTTTCCTCCCTCCCTCCTACCCTCCCTCCTCCTTCTGTCTCTTCCCTATGTCATTCTGTTCATAATTACACCCTTCTCCCAATCCATCAACTTCTTCACCACTTCCCTTCCTTTCTCTCCTTCATCTCTTCCTCTCTCTCTTCACCACCACCTCTTCCTTTTCTCCTTCACCACCACCTCCCTTCCTTCTCTCCTTCACCCTTTTCTCCTTCAACCCCTTCCTTCTCTCCTTCACCTCCCTTCCTTTCTCCTTCATTCTCTTCCTTCTCTCCTTCACCACCTAATTCTCCCTTTTCTCCCATCACCACCTCCCTTCCTTCTCTCCTCCATCACCACCTCCTTCCTTCCTCTCTCCTTCCCCACTCACCCCCTTCCTTCTCTCCTTCACCACCTTTCATCTTCGTAAAGGTCCTTATTCTCCCTCGCTTCCATCTTCTTTTTGTTTTCTTATTTTTATCTCCACCATTTTATATTCTTCCACCATTCCTTCATCCTTCATTGACTCTCTCTTCTCGCCTTTTCTCTCCGGTGGTCTCCTTCCTTCCTTCCTTCCTTCCTTCCTTCCTTCCTTCCTCCTCCTCCTCCCTCCCTCCCTCCTTCTAACAAAACCTCAGACAGCCTCCCTACTTCCTCTCACCCTCCGCCCTCAACAAGACTCCACCTCCCTCCTCCCTCCTCTGATAACACAACACATATCCCTCCCTGATTCTATTTGTTTTTCCTCAGGCACTCCTGTATTTTGTGTGGCCCACGTGGCTCTGTCTCAAGACGTACCTCTCGGGGAATCCCAATGCAGACGGCGAGGTTGGCGTTAATACTATCGTTATTTACTTACTTTTTGTACCGGCGATGGTGGTAATGGAGGAGAGAGAGAGAGAGAGAGAGAGAGAGAGAGAGAGAGAGAGAGAGAGAGAGGATTACGTAAGTAGTGGCTTGTAATTGCTCGTCACAACATATAACCTTTTGCTATATATATATTTTCTTTTTGTTGTATCGCTCCCACCCTACGGAGAGGTTTGGAGACAGATAAAAGCGAAACAAACCCAGATAGACAGAGACTAAACACACACACACACACACACCATGACACTGAACGACAGAGAGAGAGAGAGAGAGACGATAAGGAGGAGAGACAGGTATCGCTGGTTTTGTGTGGGAGGGTGAAGGTGAACCTGTGCCTAACACACACACACACACACACTCTCTCTGTGCTGGGGGCGGAAGTCGGCCACTGTTGGAGGAGGGTGTTCTTGATTTGCTGTTATTCTGCTGTTTCTGGTGATGTTGCTGTTTGTTTCTGTTTGTTTTTTTGGTGCTGTCTCTGTTTGTTTCTGTCGCTGTTATTGCTGTTCCTGTTGGTGTTACTGTTTATTAACGTCGTCCTCCCCCGCCCTGATGGAGTTGTTTATCCTGTTATTCCTGTTCTTCCTCCTTGGTCCTCTTCCTCCCCTCCTTGTTCCTCCTCTTTTTCTTCCTTTCTCTTTTTACTTCCTCGTCCTTGTTTCTCATCCTCCTCTTCTTCCCCCTCCTTGTTCCTCCTTTTCCTCTTCCTCTCCCTCCTCCTCCTGTTGCTAGTAGTGGTGATGGTGGTGTGGTGTGGTGTGGTGTCTTCACCTGTCTGTCCTGCTCACCACACAGTCACTACACACACTAATACGGATTTTTTTTATATTAAAAGTCCTTTACATCTCACCCAGATCCTTTGCAATCCTTCACAGTCTGGTACAGTAGAGCCTTTCAAGACCATGTGAAGCCCATCAGTTCTCTAAGCCGCATGAAACTCTTTTGAAAGTGAAAATCTATTCCTTAGGCCTGACTACCCGTTAGAGGCAGTTTGGATACAGCACACTGCATACTAAGCCTTTCGATACGCAAGGAAGTAATGTGGCCGACATTGCAATCGAACACCTTTACTGCCTTAACTATAAAGTTAGGAACATATTTACAGTTGGGTGGAATGGGAGCGCCCCTGGATCGAACCAGCGACCCTTAGGTCCGGATGCGACCGGTGTTTCTACTCAGCCACCGCACCCCTGAAACTCTGGTAGCTCTTTATAATTCTCTACAGCTCTCCTAAACCTTTCACAAACATCTAGAACTTTAACACTCTTCTATCCGCCCTCCAAAACCTTCAACGACTCTCGAGAACAACCCTACAGTCCTCCATTACCCTCTACATCCCTCCAGACTCCACTTTATCCTTCCATAACTCCCTCCACAATCCCTCTACATCCCTCCAAGCCTCCCTATATCCCTCCACAACCCTTAATAGCCCTCCACAACCTTCTTACAGCGCCTCTGGACCCTTCCAAGAGAGTGGCGTTGGGTCTGCCACAAGAGTGACCCAGACACACACAAAGGGGCCCTCATTCAAGGTGGACCCACACACAAGAGGGCCCCACACAAGAATGATGGCAGGAAGGGGGCCGGGATAAGGGAGACCCACACGCAAAGGGAGTCCCACACAAAGGGTGCCCCACACGCAAAAGAGGGGCCCCGCACATAGAAGTTGGAGGGAAGGGGGCCGGGAAGTTGGCAACTCTAAAACTCAATATGATGAGTGTGTCTGGGAGGGCATTCAGGGGTCCCTTTTATCTCACAGTTTCGCATTTGTGTCCATTTGGCCGTGCCGGGGAGCGGGACCACGTGATTGAAATGTTTAGCAGCTGAGGCACATGTATGTGGTGGGAGGGTGGTGGTGGTGGGAGTGAAGTGGTGAGAGGACATACTCCCTGGTTGTGGTGGTGAGTGTGAGTGAAGAGGGTGAGGATGTGATGAGAGGCCCAGTTGATGGTGATGAGGTGGTAGTGGTGGTGATGGTGACTGTGGAGAGTGTATTAGCAGCTTTAAAACATGGAAATAAAAATCAGTAATAAAAGTGGTGTCCTGTCACACATGTTCATAAATATTAACAGATATTTACAGGTGTTCATAGCTGTTACAAGTGTTCACAAATGTTCACATGTGTTCATAAATGTTGGATAATGAGCGCCGACAGTGTACCAGACCCAGAATTAGGGAGTGGGACGACCACACACTGAAACATTAAACTGTGCCATTAACTGATTTGTATAGAGGTGTATAGCTGTGAAGGTGACACACACACACACACACACACACACACACACAACACATTTTAAGCTCCATATAGGTGTTGAGAGGAGGGCGTGAATAAATGGCGGGTTGGTGGAGGGAGTCACTAGGGAATGGAATATTGGCGCGTTTTGGTACACACTCTGGCTACACTCACTACACTCGGGTTTTGGTTTATCTACACATCTGCCTACACTACCCGGCCAGGAGCCAGCGTTTACACCCAGCTAGCCAGCCTACTCCCTGCCTGCATTGTTCTTCGCCAGTATCAATTCAATAGTGTTTTTTTGTGTGTGCATGGAGCTAACACACACACACACACACACACACACACACACACACAATAATATCAGTGTATGAAAAGTGTTGTGTTGTGTTCAGTTCATGACACTAGCAGAATTTTTCGCTTTTATTATAGTTCAATATATGGCGGGCGGACGAGTGCTCACTGGGGGGTTGTGTTAATGTGTTGGGTTATGTGGGTTTACATGTGTGTGTGTGTGTGTGTGTGTGTGTTAGTGTGTGTGTGTTAGTGTGTGTGTGTGTGTGTGTGTGTGTGTGTTAGTGTGTGTGTGTGTGTGTGTGTGTGTGTGTGTGTGTGTGTGTGTGTTAGTGTGTGTGTGTTAGTGTGTGTGTGTGTGTGTGTGTGTGTGTGTTTGTTATATTATTTCCTTGGTCGTTATTCCTTGGCACTCGACCTCTAACACCCTTTTACCACACACTCAGTTCTCTAACGCTCTCTCTCTCACACTTAATCTCTTACACTCACCTTACACTTCACTCTTGAGCTCTTGACACCCTCTCCTCTCACACTCGAGGTGGCTGACACCCTCACATCTCACACTCGAGGTGGCTGACACCCTCACATCTCACACTCGAGGTGGCTGACACTCTTCACAACAAAGAAATTTCAGTAATATCAACACAAGTACTGACTCGGGCATTAAATCACAGGTGAAGTAATTCATTCCCAGGTGGTGACAGTCTCATTAAGGTGGTGCCTTAACCTGGCGCTGAATAGAAGCGTATCAGACACAACGCGTGTAAAAAAGAGCGAGGCGAGGTGTAGTGGTGGTGGTGGTGGTGGTAGTGGTGGTGGTGGCTGGTGGTAGTGGTGGTGATGGTAGTGGTGGTAATGGTGGTGGTGGCAGCGGCGGTAGGGACTGTGGTGATGGAGGGGAGAGGATGTTGTGGGGGATGGAGGATGACTGGCGGAGGCAAGGAGGATGGCTGACGTGGGTGAGTGAGAGGGTGGGGCGTGGACGATGACAAGGGGCAGGTGTAGGATGTGAAGGATGGCAAGGGGCAGGTGTAGGTCGTGGAGGATGACAAGGAGCAGGTGTAGGATATGAAGGATGACAAGGAGCAGGTGTAGGGCGTGGAGGATGACAAGGAGCAGGTGTAGTTATGATGAAGTGAGTGGAGGATGAAGAATGTGTTAAGTGGTGTACCGAGACGCTCATCAAACACCTGGTGCTGTGGGCGACCTACACTTGTTCTTTCGCCCAATGTTTGTCTACCTCGTGCTGCCTGCCTTCCTGCCTGGGTGGGTGGGAGTGGGTGGGTGGATGAGTGTGAGTGGATGAATGAATGGATGGGAGTGTGAATGGGTTGATAGGTGGATAGATATGTGTGTATGTATGAATAGGTGTGTGAGTGGGTGAATGGATGAATGGGAGTGTGAATGGATGGATAAGATAGTGGGGTGGAGAGATGAGTAGAATGCTGAACACGTACACTTTCCTTCCCGCACGATTTTAATGTGTGTCAGCTTCGTGTGGAGCATTATGGACCGTGTAGCTTGGAAACAAAGTAGAGCATGAGCGTGGAAACAAAGTAGATCGTCGTCGTGGAGGAGCGTTGGCGTGGAAACAAAGTAGAGCGTGGAGGAGCGTGGGCGTGGAACATTTGATACGCGTGGCAAGATTAATATAGGGCGTGATGCAGCGGGTCGACACCATGTTAAATATTTGCCTTCTCTCCCGTCTTGGTGTGGCGTTATTAATGGCTCGCTGGTAACGTTATTAACGGGCCCTGGGGTCCTGCCTTGTTCCCCCCCCTCTCCCCTTGCCTCACTGCCCCCCCCCCCTTGCTCCCGCTGCCCCAACCCCTGTTCCTTATTTCCTCGCTGACCTTTTGTTATTTGTCACGGTCCTTATATTACCTGTCATGGCCCTTAGTCGGACCCTAAAGTTAGCCCTTAAAGTAGGAGCTTAGGTCCCTGAATTAGTGGTCCAGGCCCCTCAGTCTTTGGATGTCCTGCTAGCCCTTAATCTAGCTGGACAAGGGAGGGTTTTAAACTTTCTCAGTGACTGTCCCTTTGTTTGGGGGCGGCCCTTGCCTCCTTAGTCCCCTGGAGCCCTTTACCCCCTTTAGCCTCAACAATCCTTAGTACGTCAAGGGATATTCCTTTTGTGTTTGTTGAATGAGTAATGTATACCAAGGGGCCTAGGCCTACCTCCCTGCCAACCAAAGACTAGGCCTATATTATTAGCCTGAGTATAAAAGCTATTTTAAGCCCTTTTGAAGTTAGTTACGTCTTCCTCAAAGGTGACACTGAGGCTATTTAACTTTAAGAGTAGTCTCTTTGGCTACTAATTTTTGGCTACCGTAAGTCTCTGTCCGGCTATCTTAAGGATTCGTTATTTTAGGCTACCTGTTGGCTTTATTAGGCTACCGTCAGGCTATATCAGTCTGCCATCAGTCTACCTTCCGGCTACACCAATCTACCTTCAGGCTACATCAGGCTACCTTCAGGCTACACTCGACCAGCACTAAAAAGAATCAACTACCATGGAGCACAAGATACTTTATGAAGAGGTCATCGACAACCTCCTAGGCTTATGACCCAGACGCTGCCCTCGCTCTATGGCTCTAGGGGTTCCTTCAGGCTATACTCCTCAGCTACGCGCAGGCAAGTAGGGCTATCCACGGGCTACCTCAGGGCTACAAAGAGGGAAGAGAGAGAGGGAGGTGGGGGGGAAATCAGACCCTAAACCAGTGGCAAAGGGAGCTTAACCCACTGACAGGGAGAGGGAGTTTATAAAAAAGTTTTTGGGTCTTTGATTTAAAGGGGAGTTGTTGGTACATTATGAAGGTTTGAAAGGTGAGAGTTCTTTTTCTGAGCTGGGGGGGGTGGGAGGGCGAGACGGGAGGGGTGAGGGGAGAGACGGGGGGTGAGAGACGGGGGAGGGGTGAGGGGAGACGGGGGTGAGGGGCGAGACGAGACGGGGAGGGGTGAGGGGAGAGACGGGGATGGAGGGGAGAGACGGGAGGGTGGAGGGAGAGACGGGGGATGAGGGGAGAGACGGGGTGGGGTGGAGGGGCGAGACGGGGAGGGGGGAGGGGAGGTGAGGGGAGAGACGGGAGGGGTGAGGGCGAGACGGGGAGGTGAGGGGAGAGAGAGGGATGAGGAGAGGACGGGGAAAGGTGAAGGGAGGGATAAGGGGAAGAAGGGTGAAGGGAGAGATTACGGAGAGAGGACGAGAGAGAGTGGGGTAGGGAAATGATAGAGAGGAAGTAGGGGAGGAAAGAGAGAAGAAGAGTAAGAGAGAAGGGAGGAATTGGTGAGAGAGTAAGAGAAAAGAAAGTAGGAAAGTGTTAGAGGGAGAAAGAGAGTAACAGAGAAGTAAAAAGAAACGGGAAGGGGAAGAAGTATAAGAGGAAGAGGAATAAAGAAGAAAGAGGGGATGAAGGAGACATAACGGGGAGGGGAGAGAGAGAGAGAGAGAGGAGAAAGAAGAAGTAGTGAAAGAAGATAAATAAAAATAAAAAAACCAAGAGGAGAAGAAAGGAAAGCAGAGGAAGAGGAAATGGGGGGAAAGGAGATTGATAAAAGATAGGGGAAATGAAGGCGAGAAGGAGAAAAGGGAAGAGAGGGAGGCGGAAAGGGTATTTAGGGAGAAAATGGAAAGTAATTTAGGGGAAAAACACAAACGTGGTGAATAAACTACAAAAATAAAATGGATAAGTTGAAATTTTTTAGTAACAGCAAAAAAATAAATTAATACAAAATAAAATCTACATGAAACAGGATGATGAGTTTATGAGATTGTGAGATGAGTTTATGAGATTGTGAGATGAGTTTATGAGATTGTGAGATGAGTTTATGAGATTGTGAGATGAGTTTATGAGATTGTGAGATGAGTTTATGAGACTGTGAGATGAGTTTATGAGACTGTGAGATGAGTTTATGAGATTGTGAGATGAGTTTATGAGATTGTGAGATGAGTTTATGAGACTGAGATGAGTTTATGAGATTGTGAGATGAGTTTATGAGATTGTGAGATGAGTTTATGAGATTGTGAGATGAGTTTATGAGATTGTGAGATGAGTTTATGAGACTGTGAGATGAGTTTATGAGACTGTGAGATGAGTTTATGAGATTGTGAGATGAGTTTATGAGATTGTGAGATGAAGTCACTTGTTGAGGGAGTTTGGGATAAAGAATGCTAAGGGTTGTGGGGGTTAATGTGAGTTGCTGTCCTTCCTTCCTTCCTTCCTTCCTTCCTTCCTTCCTTCCTTCCTTCCTTCCTTCCTATATTCTTTCCTTCCATTCTATATTTATTCCTTCCTTATATCCTTCCTCTCTTTCTATATTTCTTCCTTCCTTCCTTCCTTACGGTATTATGAACCTGTTTGAGATGTGTTTAAGGTTGAACATTATGCGTCAAGTGTGAGGTTATGAGTGTGTGGTGTGTCAAGTGTGAGTCTAATTAGGAGTTGTAAGGAATGTAAGGTTTACATAATTTAAACCGGAAACCCTCCATCTATACTTAAACATCAGCCGGAACCCCCCCCCTAACAAGATATTAATCCGGAAACCACCCCCCCCTAACAAGATATTAATCCGGACCCCCCCTAACAAGATATTAATCCGGAAACCCCATCTATACCTGAATAGTAACCGGAAACCTCCCTCTTTAACTACATATTAATCCGGAAACCCTTGTCCCTCCTCCCTTCTTGTGTATTATAGAGACGAGACAGCGAAATTATGTGTGTGTGTGTGTGTGTGTGTGTGTGTGTGTGTGTGTGTGTGTGTGTGTGTGTGTGTGTGTGTGTGTGTGTGTGTGTGTGTGTGTGTGTGTGTGTGTGTGTGAAGGGGCATGGGTGGGCGGGAGTCATCGGGGCGTGTACGGTAATTGTCTTAAGTATAATACATTATTTAAAGGGGGAGGGGTGGTGGAGGAGAGGGGAGATGGGGGGGAGGGAAGATGTGCTAGTTATTTTGAGTTGTGAAGTGGTGGACCCAGGAGGGAGGGGAAGAGGAAGGAAGAAAGGGAGGGCGTAAGGAGTGAGGAAGATTGATAGGTAGGTAGAGAGGGAGACGAGAGGGAAAGACGGATGGAGGAAGAGAGAGAGAAACTGGGTGAGTAGGAGAGTCAGATAAGTGTATTATGGAAGAGAAAGGAGAGAATATGAAAGAGATGATAAAATGAAGAAGAATAAAAATAAATATGAAAATAAGGAAGGAAGGAAGGAAGGAAAGAACGAAAGAAAGTAGGTGTAGGAGATGAAGAAAAATAAGACGCAATATCGAGGTGAGGGAGAAAATGAGGAGAGGTGTTGATGAGATAGAGGCGGTTGAGTCACCTTGAAGATGAAAAGGGGAGAGTTAATACGTGGGAGGAGAGGCACAGTGAGGAGAAAGAGGGAGGGAGAGAGAAAGAAGGAGAGAGATAGTCTTTTGAGCAGTGATAGTGTAGGAAGAATTGCCCTCACTTTACGGCCACCAGTTTTCATCATAAAGGCATAGAGGTGAGGGTGAGGGGGTGTGGGTGTGGGTGTGGGTGTGGGTGTGGGAGTGCCAACGTCTTCTTTCTCGTCAACGTAGTGCCACTGCAGGCAGACAGAAAACCGGTGTCAATCATTCGTCTTGCGTAGTTTTCATATAAGGATGTGTATAATATTGTATTAAATTTAGTAGACTTAGAGGCGCCGGGCCACTATATGAAGATTACGCTGGACAACACCAACATTTTTAAACGCCAGGTAGACGCTGTTGAGTGCCTTGTCTGGCAGTGTTTTAATCTGGTGGTTCCTGCACGCTGACCAAGATGAATTACCTGAATTACTCCCTCCAAAAAAAAAAAAAAATAGACATACTTGTTTATTACCAATGAAACGCCTGGCGAACGTTTGATTGCTCATACTGGCGCTGGTATAAACCAAGGTAAAACACTCTTAACCCTTTAGGGGGCCAGGGGTTTCTCTCAGCTAAATAAAATCGTCTGGTTTAGTCAGAATAAAACACCCAAGGGCGCAGCTCTGCCCTATAAAGAAAAATATACTCGTGGGCGAACGTTAGTCTGACGAAACTTCCCAGAACGCAAGTTTTTTTTAACTGATCGCTCATGCTGGCGTTCGCTGATGTTGTACGCTAAAAAGGAAAAACAAGAAGAAGAGAAAAGTCCTTCATTTTAATTGGTGGGGTAATCTTGTGTTGT